>NC_141136.1:16982500-17057808 GCF_053477565.2 Lygodium microphyllum | reverse complement strand
TCTGTCCATCTCCACTCTACCTCTTGTGACAACCAAGTAGGCTTCTTGTTTCTATAAATATTGTATCTTCTCCATCTTGCCCTCCTCGAGCTTGCATGGCACGCCCAAGCAAGCATGTCGTTGTTTCGGTCTCGGAAAGACCTCAGGCGAAGGCCTTCCACTTGGAGCACAAGGTGGATCCCCCTCTAGTGCAGTAGTAGGTGCTCCCCATAGAGCACAACGACCACCATAGAAGAAGAGGAGATGGAAACCGAGCACTATCGCCCTTTGGGAGATAAGGAGAATCCAACATGGATATGAGCTTCTCACCTCGAAAAGATCTTTTCATAAGGTTGTTCGAGAAGTCATGTGATACTTGGAGCTAAAAGGGATGGGGAGATTTTGGGCGCCAATGCGGGATGGCCCACTAGTAGGAAGGTGGACTGCTGCAGCTATGGAGGCCCTACAAACGGCTGCAGAGGGGTTTCTCATCGACTTGTTCGATGATACACAACTAGCGGCTATCCATGCAAAGCATATCACAATCACAGATAAAGACATGAACTTTATCATTTAGCTTCGACACGGTAAGGGGACTCTTCCATAGGTTATGAGATTAATGATGCAAGTTTTTATAATGAGTGTTATAGCACCATAGTATCTTGGAAGGCCAAAAAAATTTGTATACTCTGCCACATTGGAATATTTATCTCTATATACATAATATCTCATGCGATGTGTACTCAAATAATTGAGTAAAGTTGTTTTGTTTTGTTTCTTGAAATGCACGACTCTTAATTTTTATTTAACATACACGCATCAAAAGTAAATACGTACAATTAAGCTACGTTATTACTTATGCACAATTGCAAGTGCAGTACTACATGCCCACATAATTAAATTGGATTATGTTAACGCATGCGAATGCGTCATTCACATACCACACATTATTGTCATACTTACATGAACCACACATTTATTCAATAAATATTTATTCATAGAGACAAAGTAAAATATCTTATATTCATCAAGAAAAATACATGCGATGACTGATAGTGATGGCAGATACAAAAAGCTGATAGACAACAAGAACTCTCATTGGTTCCTTGGCTTTTTCATCAGTGAAGAGGAGGGGCCAGCTTCCGATGAAAATAAAAGTTCCTTCTTTGCTTCAAAAATAATGTGCTTTCCCTTCAACTCTTTCTCCAAGAGAAGCATATTTGACACTTTAGCAAGGACACCTAATGTAGCAAGCACGCACATTGCTCCACCACGCGTTTGGTCAAACAAGTAAAGAGGCTTTGACCACTTCATTAGCACCACCTTCTCCAAGCTAGATGTCATAGGTATCGCTTGAAAAGGTCCAAAATTAGTCAAAGCTTGAATTTTCATGATTGTTTCTTGCCCTCATGGTGAGCACTTCTTATGGAAGACCAACAAGTCTACAACAAGGTTGCCAATGTACTCCTTCAGAGCTGAATCCTTCCATTGATTCGCATGCCGGAGCTCCTCCTTATCTTGATGCAAACTCATCTATATACAATATGTCTTGAATGACAAAGTCAAATCAAATAATATATTTAGCAACTAACCTAGAGTTATCAGAAAGTGAAGAAACTTGACGGTAGGGTGCGTCGGGTCCCGCGGAGTCCACCGGTGAAATCTTGGCAAAAAGTGATGCCTGCAGCTGCCCTGTCCGAAGTCTGGTGTCTAGGCCCGATTTCACTGGTGGACTCCACGGGACCCATCGCACCCTACCGTCAAGTTTATTCACTTTCTGATAACTCTAGGCCCAGACACTAAACTTCGGACAGGGCAACTAGCATCATCATTTTCTGGCCCAGACACCAGACTTCGAAGAAGGCAACTACATGCATCATTTTTTGGCCTAGATGATGCCAAACTTCGGACATGATAGCTGCATGCATCATTTTTTGCCAAGATTTCATAGGTGGACTCCGAGGGACTCGACACACTCTACTGTCAATTTTCGTGGCATAAAAATATATGGTAGTTAGAAATCTCACATTCTCCAAATCATCTTGTATTTTCATTTCCTCGTGTGTCAGCTAGGTACCTCTTTGGACAGAGGGATCTACGAACAGATCATGCTGTAGTGCTTCAAATTCAGCATCTGGCACAAGGTAATTTTCTTCAACTGAGGTAATGTGCTCTTTGTGCTGCTATGATGGCACTCACTGTATCTAAGCTTGTGCTATTATATCTTCCAATATTTGCCATCGTTGGATGCAAATCCATGTAATCATAATCGATCAGGTTTTCCATCGAATCCTTGACTAGGATAGAAAACAACTCTTCTTCCTTCATTTCCAAGTATTGCAGCACATCTAATAGAAGTAAGTATTGTACACCATCTACTTCAATGGGCGTCAAGGAGGCAAGGTTAGATTTATTGACTTGTGGCTGTTCTGAAGAAGATGGCACCATGAGAGCCAACCCTTGCTCTGCCACCACCCAATGTTCCTCTTCAACATTTATGAGCTCTTTAATCGGTTCTTCTCCCATGTATGTGATACCAGCAACCTGTGGAGTTGTATCTTCATCGTTCTCCTTCTCTAGGAGTGTATCCAATGTAAGGAGGTAAATTGCTAATGTGCAATTACAGTCCGAGATCCAAAGGTGCTATACCTAGTGCACTACCCATGGGAACATTGCATACTCTGTGTGAAGGATCCATGTGGATCAAACACCTATTCACCACTTTTTGGTGATTCTTCCTTGCCTGAAATACCATGAGCTGTTCCAGAGGCACCCAAGTCATGTCGGATCCCTCGATGGAGTATGTGCAAGTAACAATGGTGCTCACAAACTCTTTCAAAACCTGAAGGGGGGGATCTAGTGATGAGAGCACACTTTCAAGGTTGAAGTTCTTAGAGAAAACATGAAATATTCACCTTGGCTAGCAAAGGTAGTCTCGTGGATCCACTCGTGAAAGTGTTTGCGAACATCCATCGTAGCAGGTAGGAGGGATGTGGTGGATATAAAGAGATGAAGAGAGAAAGTGTGAAATGAAACAATGAAACAAGAACTAAACTAGTTCTACCTTAAAAACCTTAAGTTTTAAACCATTAAGGGATGTTCGCATACGACATTTAGTTATTGCTTTACTTATGTGTTTGTAAAGTTTACATGCATATATAAATGTGTTGATGTGGAGAGTGTATATCAAGTGTATGATTTTGCATAAATACCATAATTTTTAAATATTTCAAGTTTGCAAGTTAGTATAAGTGTTGGATATTACGACTTGTGGTGTTGGGATTTTTGGGGAGACTCTACAATTTCTAAAATATGTGGAGCCACACACTTTCCACTGGTAACAGTATCCTCAGCTCAGCTTCGAATTTTCCTACCATCTAGTTTAAAATAGAAGCTAACATGTGGATTCTACATTAACATTGTAATTTCCTGGCGCATTATACTCAAGGGCCAATCATCCTCCATTTGCAACACTTGGGGCTCATGGCCCTCACAAATGACAGTAACATCCACAACTACACTTTTATGCGAGTCTTGATCAAGGCACAACCATTCATCCTTGAGCATCCTCCATCTACAATACTTGAACACTAGGCATAAAGTCTATCGTGTGACAAAGTATCTGTAATTGGAAAGGAAAGTTAGCTTATCTATCCCAAAATAAGATAATAGTCAGCTACTAAGAGAGAAACATTTTACCTAAAAGCCATGTCCCTTGTTGTGACTTGACACTCCACCATGTCAAGACTGTGAGTCATTTTTTATGTCCAAGTTTTGCATAGAATCCTTGTTACATAATCATCCGATGCACTTTTTATGATGTATGTGCTTCTAGTACATCTCAAACCCTTATATTCCTTGAACATATGTGCAAAAATTACAATAGGTATGAACCACTTAGATGTACATTCTTTGAGCCAATGCTTGGCTTCATAGAGTTACGACGTATGTGCTTCTAGTATGTCTCAAACCCTTACATTCCTTGAACATATGTGCAAAAATTGCAATCGGTATGAACTAGCTTAGATGTACATTCTTTGAGCCAATGCTTGGCTTCATAGAGTTCAATACGTATGTTGAAATTTTTGTGCTACACGTGCAAAATGTCGCTACTACGCAATGGCCATTCTATGCTATTGAGATTCTATATGTGCATAGACTCAAGGGTTCCATATTCTTGACCCCCCTTGGGCAATATGTACTTGGAGTCATAGAAAAAAACAAGGTCCTCTATGAGCTGCTTAGCTATATGCCCCTCAAAGAGCAATCTATCGATTTCGAGGTGGTAACACTTAAAAAAACATGTGAAACTCTCAACATTTTGCCACTCACAGCAATTCAAAGGGTATACTTCTATAAATATGAGACAAGTAGTTACATAGATATCATGAAATTTCTCATTCTCAATGAGTTGCAAATACTTACTATTTGCAATATTTCGTTGAAAGGGCACAGTGGGTGCAATATGCATTTGTTTTTGCATGAATACATGTTGTACAAACACCTCTGTTATAAGGTGAGAATCAACATTTCTTTTTCTAAGAGCTAAAATTTTACCCTGCCAGTGCTTTGATACATCTGCAGTTGCTGATGCTTTCACCCTGTAAGCTCCCTTCATACTTGGATGCATATGTACCCAAGACGAGCAATGATACGTATTAGTGATCCAATTTCCTTCTTCGTCTTTTCTATTACATACTTCTATCAAGAGAATTCTTGTTCTTCTCTTCGACATTATAACCTATGCATCAGATGTAAAGAAGTATGTGTTAACCTAAATAATAAGCATTTCAAGTTTGTCTAGTAATCACCAATATGCCATACAAATCAACATGGCATTAAGAGATGTTTACACTTTTGTAAACAGACACAAACATCGATATTGAAACGCATGTGGATATGTAGATTGACACAAACTATAGATTAATTTCAAGGTATCACTTTAATCATACCATTTACATGAAATATAATGAAAAGAGAATACTCAGATAATTTTGCCAAAATAAATTTTATTACAATGAATAGGAGTTTGATTTGACTCAATACATTATATGAAACCTGGGTATTATAGAGTAGTTGTTACAAGGATAGCAGCCACATGGCATGAAAATCTTAATAGGCACATTGCATTGACACCTGAGATATTCTATGTCTCAACACATTGTGCATTAATAGATTATATGATACAAGAGTTTCATGGATCATTGCCAATTGGCATGGAGATCTGAATGGACACACAAGACTAATAAAGTAGAGGACTTTTAAACCATCAACTTCTAGCAAATCCATATCATCCAGCACAAAGGAATCACTCACCACATCAAAATAGTCGATCGAGAATTATGTGCTTCACCTAAACTATAAAAGAGTGGGGATAGGTGGGTAGGATATGGATTAGCATGGGAATACCTAGTTATACTGATAGGGTATTTAAGGTGTTGGGAGATCCAATTAGGCATCAGATATACAATCAAGACTCTTTTCTCCTTCCTTCCAGCTTTCATGGCTTCCCTCCTCTTTCTCTCTCTTCTGCTAGTCTTTCTCTCTCTTCTTCTCTCATCCTCTTCCCCTTTCTCTCTCCTCTTTGCAGTCTCTTCCTTCTCTCCTTCTCTCTCCTAGGTCTCCTTCATTACAGTTGGTATCAAAGCCTTGTCCTTGATCGTTCTTCTTCCTTTAGATTTAGGTTCCTTACAGTTCTTCACAATTAGAAAATCCTAGTTACACAGTTCCCACAAGTACACAGGGAGTACTCAGACAAGCTATCAGCCTTCTTGAAGACTATGGCATCCTTTCTTGGGGAGCTCACTGGAGGTTTGGCAGCATCTGGATGTAGAAGGGTAAGAATGGCAACTCGTTTTTACTTCACGAAGCACTTTTAGAGGTGCCTCTTCCAAGAAGACCCCTCCGGACTTGGGGAAAAGACTAACCGTGACTATCTTTTACAAAAGTGAGTTTTCCCCCTTCTTTCTCTCAGGACCCTCAAGCTGCCATGGAAGCTCCAGCCCCAAAATCTTGCAAGATCTCTCTCTCCCTTCTTCCAGGGCTTGCATGGCACCTCCAACCACTTTCTTGGGACCTTGGGCTCACACTGGAGTACTTGAGTGCCACCCATACCCTGCTGAAGCCCCCAAGGCTGCCCCCATAATACAACCAACAGAACGATGGCCCTAGAGTTGCACCATTCCTTGCGTTGCTGCTTCTTTGATAAACTGTGCCTCCAACTCTGGAGTCTCCATGGTGAAGGAAACATTCATCTATGAGTGCTCTGACTTCTCTACTAGGCACTTGAAGAATCCATTGCTCTCATCAATTGTGTCATAGAAGAGCTTAGCCTTCTCAATGTTGCACTTCTCTACTGCCTCTAGGCCTCCTTTGACCATCATAGATACCGATAAATGTTCTGGCAAGTGCAGTCTCAACTTGGCTATGATCCTCCATGCTGGCATTGGCTTGAACTATGGCCATGGATAAGTCATCGCAGGCATGGTGCACAAGGTCCTTGTACCACAAGAGCTCATTGTTGTAATCAACCATATCCTTCTTCATTTTTGCATAGTGTTGGAGTGGCTGCCAGCAGACCGATAGCATCTTTCGCAACCATGATAGCATCCCTTATCTTAAAAGCTGCATCCATGTTCTTGCACCTGACACAGAATCATTCTCGTCTAGCTCTTTTAGGATGCATAGTATGCCAATGATAACGATGATACTGATGATGCTGGTTGTGATGTCCTAAGGTGCACCGACGTCAGTAGACAAAGCCAGAGCAAGCAGCAAGTTTCAGATTATGTCTTGTCGGTATAGTGGCATACACCAGAAGGACTAATGTTTTTTTGTGCTCACATAGATCAGGCCAAATTTGGACACATCCACAGTCTGCGACAAGAAGGGTGTCACTTGCAGGGGGAGGAAACAAGATGGCGTAATCTTACGGGATGTTGAGGAGGGATCTAAGGGCAGATTCAGCATTCTGGATCACAAACACGACAGTCACAACAAGGTCTTTTCCATTAGCAAATCCATCCTTAATCTGAGTAAGAACCTCCTCATCAGTTGAGAGCCTAAGGTCATCCTTAGTTCCACCATTGTCCATAAGAAGGCTCACAAATCCATCCTTAGAGATGTCAATAAGCTGATAATAAACTCGAGTCACTTCAGAGACATCATAGCTGTGAGAGGAAGGCACAATATCTTACAACTTCTGTGTGTTGCTGGTGTAATACACAAAAGGGGAATTGACAAATGAGTCAAAGACCTTCATTCTTGGAAAAGGACATAATGTGTTGTATAACCATTCTTGAAGAGCTTTTGCTACAAATGAGCAATCTGGTGCTGCTGCTGTAATATAGAAGGGGAATTGACAAATGAGTCAAAGACCTTCATTCCTAGAAACACAACACTTTGGTGCCCAATTGAAGCTCCAACAATGGCTCCTTCTCTCCTCTTTTGCTGAAAAAAAGGCTTAATGTTTATTGCCACTAGTACTGAAGAAATAAATGCTTTAAAGCTGCCACATCTGATGTTATCTTGAGCTTCTTCTCAACTACTTCTTTGCTATCCAACTATGGTAAACTTCCTGTTGTTCACACTATTTGAATGGTCACCATTGCCGATTTGAAAGTACTACAATTCAACAAATTATCCACTGCTGCTCATTCTTCTCATTGTGGTCAAAATGAGCTATAGTTCATCTACTATGGACAGCCACTGCTGGTCATATCATTCTTGACAGATTGCACCTGCTACTTAGCTAAAATAAGCACCTTTGCACATGTATTGGCTGAACATGCACTATTAAAGTCTATTGCTCTTCCTGCCTCAAAGAAACTACTACACCTATATAAAAACTTGCGAGAAATCGGGCGCAATGGCTCCAAGGATCATTCTATGTTTTGCTAATGTAGTGTGTTTTTTATATCGGATGCAAAAGAAGCAGTAGCTTGCAAATCATTTACCATAGATGTTGGAAGCTAGTTGGATATTTCAGAAGAGTTGAGTGGACTCTCTAATGCCTGTTTCAAATTTGGAAAAACATTTGCAAGAGCAATTCTACCTCCTGACATACTACTTGAGCTGTTTGGTCCAACTCCTATGAACATTTTGTTGCAGCAAGCATGCGTAGCTAGTAAAGTGGCCAATTAGCTGATCCAAACCGTGGTTGCTATGGTATATGCCTTTGTTTTTTTTTTTTGGTTTTGATGCAATTAGTCAGTCACTGATTTGCGGAGAGGGGATCAAGGGCTCCATTTCAAATCAAGAAGCTCGGCAATCAGAGCTTCCTACCTCAAGATATTGTAGTTTTGTGACAGGGGGTTCAATGGACTGCACCTAGTATGGCATGTCATAAGGGTAAAGCCAAGTCCCAGGAGGACTTCTAGCACGAGATTAGAGATTCTCGTGCATCTATGAATGATCCTAGCTCTGCCCAAGAGGATCGTGAAGACATGCTTGAAGAAGGTGCCCCCGAGATGGTGGACCGTTTTGCTATGCTTAACGACACACTATGCTAACGTGAGACCTATCATGTTGAGCAGCATCGAGAGCTGGAACACTACCATACGGAGATGGAAAGCTGCCAAGATCAGCATCATAGCAAGATGATGGCTAAGATGGACTTGCTCATACAGCACATGGGCACCCTCATCTCCATCCTCTCACCCTTCTCGGCTCGGCTTAAGGAGCACGGTCCTCCCCATGAGACCCACCGCCCTCCCCCCTTGGAGACAGGATGTGGCCAACAAGGTTTTGGTAGCACCCATGGTTTGTTTCATAGCACTTATGAGCTGGGTGAGCCCTCTATGCAACATGATGAGCCCATCCTCCCCTCACCCGTGGATGAACCCTTCCATCCCATCCTTGGGACATCTCCCTCGTAGTGGAAGCTATATTCAAGGGCAAGATGCAAATTTTGGGTAGCATAGTATGCAAGGTGCACATGGGCAGCATGCACATGGTAATGAGCAGCATGCACATGGCAGTTTTGGGTAGCAAGGCCCCAATGTTCAATTTGGTTAGCATGTACTGCATGGGCAATATGGAAATTTTGGCCAGCAAGGCCCTAATGTAGGTGCACATGGGAAGCATGGAAATTTTGGGCAGCAAGGCCCTAATAATCCTAGTTCCAATTTCTTTTCTCACTCTTGGCATCCCCAAATGAATGCATTGAATGCTACTCTATGGCGACAAGAAGCTCAAATGACTTCAATTAAAAGGGCGACTCAACATGATTATGAACAACAATAGGGGCATTCTCACATACATTATGAGTACCATGACCATTGGCATAGGTTCGATGTGCAAAGGCAACTGCATGTGTCTACTTATGGTCAACATGCATATGATGATTGTGAATATTTTGACCAACATGCATATGATGACTATGTATGTTCTTATGAGCTCATTCTGGTCACATACATGGACAACCATCTAGACAACATTATGTACATAGACAACATCATGCAAATGTATATGAGTATGTACATGGGGAGCAACATCATTATCAACACAACAGAGTGCTCGATATCATCAACCACTTGATCATTACTATAAGCAACATGCGCATCCTTATGAGCCACATGATACTTCTCACGAACGATGCCATGATGAGAGTATCTCACTGTTGCAAGCTCACGAGCAGGTGCCCCATCAGTCCAAGGCCCTTAACTTTGAAAGCCCAGTAGTAGCCACACATGTGGGTCTCATAGACATGAAATGCCTAGGGGTTGATGTAGTGAATGCTGTAGTGATTGCAGTCTCATCTGCTCCACTTCGACTTGGCCTAGTGGTTCCCAATGAGTTTATAGGCAAGTCAATGCATGCTACTGTATGAGTCAGTGAGGATCTTGTGCCACCATCAGTGCTTGAAAATGACACCATGAATTACTTCTATGATACAGCGGATGCATTGGGTCACAATTATCCTTTTGACCCCGGTGGCAGTTTGTAGGGATGACCCTTTGTTGAGATGACAAGCTCAACACATGCGGACATTGATGATAGACTGCCTGGTTAGATGGGTCCACACATCTACACTTAGCACGTCAGTGGTCATTATGCATCTCACATGGCCACTGACTCATTACTTATTATATTCAGGTTGTTACACCTATTTACAGATGGCATAGTTATAGCGCCAGTCGACTAGTGTAGTCGGTTATGCATTGTTTGACTTAGTAGGCCACTTTCCTTTTATGTTGTATCTTATCTATACTTTGTGTACATTGTAAAGAGTGTGGAAGATGAAGAAGAAATCAGCAAGAAAACGTTTTGGCCTCCATCTCTCTTCTTGTCTCTTGAGTGAGCTTCTCCTTGTGCATTCTGTGTGTGTTCGGCGCAGCATCTTGAGCATCTCCCCCCACCACGCGATTCTTGACATGGTATCAGAGCCACACCACTGAGAGAGGCTGATTTCGAAGGTTGAAGCAAAGGAGAAGAAGCAAGGTTCGAGCAAGCAAGCCACGGGTAAGAAGCTCTCCCATCATTCCACTCTTTCTCTTGGATAGTGCCGGTGGAGGCACCGGAAGCAGGGCAGAGCAAAAATCTCAGATTGCAGTGAGATTTGGTGTGCGCGAAGAGCGCTGTATATTCTGCAGACAAGCCCTTAAACGCTTTCCCGCAGTTATTTTGGGCATTTGAGGCCGTTTCAGGGCTCGTTTTAGAGCCGCAAGGTTGCGGACAGCAGTTTCAGGGTACGCTGTGACTTCGGCTGTATCGACCGAAAGTGGGTGCGCAGGTTACAGATTTTAGATCTGTAAGATCAAATGTGTTTACCAGTGAGTAAACACAAGGTTTATCTACAAACTAGTTGCAGATTGCATGTATTGTTGAGCAGACAGTGAAAAAGGCTGTGTGGTGTATTGCTGTGCACTACAGGTCGAGGGTTGCAGAAGATTTGCTTGTTGTTTGGTATTATTCTTGTGATAATGGCAGAGAATAGTGGAAGCCCCATCTTTGAGAAGCTCGACAAGAACAACTACCCTTCATGGAAGTTCTGTGTCACGAACTTTCTTATTGGAAAAGGCCTCTACGAGTTCATTTCAGGTGAAGAAAAGGAGCCGGAGGTGAGTGATCCTCCAACTGCAGAAGAGACAAAGGCACGAAAGGAATGGAATGCAAAAGACAAGAAGGTCATATATTGGTTGTCTGCAGTGATTGACAATAATATGTTAGGACACATTAGAAATGCAGAGAATGCATATGCAGCTTGGACCATACTTGAAAGTATGTTTTCTGTAAATACAAAGGCACGAAAGATTCAACTCAAGCAAGAGTTGAATACATTGAAGAAAGGGAAGATGTCTATCAATGAGTATGCATTGAAGGTAAGGAGCATTGCAAATGCCTTGGCAGCAATTGATGCAATGCCCGATGATGATGATTTGGTGTCGTCTACCTTGGGTGGACTTAATAATGAAAAGGCTTGGAAGTCTTTTGTAACTTCCGTATATGTCAGAAAGCCATTTCCAGATTTCGATGAGTTGGTCTCCCTTATGATCACTGAAGAGATCAACATGCAGAGTGAGACATCTGAAAGAAGCGGTGAACAGGTCCAAGCTTTCTACTCCAGTTCAGGAAGGGGACGTGGCAGGTTCTCTTCAAGAGGCCGTGGTATAGGACGTGGTAGTGACAACCAGCAAAATAGATTGAATCAGCAATTTGGCGATATGCAGGTTTCAGGAGGTTGTGGTAACTTTAGAGGCAGGGGGAGCTTTAGAGGAAGAGGTGGATGGCAGAACAGAGGTTCTAACAACTCTGGTATTGTGTGCCACTACTGTGGCAAAACAGGTCATATTGCAGCCCAATGTTATGCTAAGAGAGATGATATCCGCAATGGTAAGTTGCAGCAAGGAAACTATGCATCGTTTTCATGACAGAATGAAGACAAAAATGAACATTTGTTCGTTATGCAGCATATGCTGAATGCTGTTACAGGAAAGGGAACACATGAAGATGTTTGGTATGTTGATTCAGGTGCATCCAATCATATGATCAGCCATGCAGAATGGTTTGGAGAGATGCAGGATTTGCAGAATGTAGGTTATGTGCAGACGGGTGATGACTCATGCCACCCAATTTCACACATTGGAAAAGTTCCCTTGTCCTTGCATGATGGTAAGACAAAGAGTCTTTCAGATGTATTACATGTGCCATCTATTACAAAGAACTTGGTGTCAGTCGGTCAAATGGTAGAGCAAGAGCTGCAAGTCAGATTTAATGCAAAGGGCTGCTTTGTAGAAGACTTCAATGACAAGTGCAGGCTGGTAGCAAAGGGAAGTAGAGTTGGACGTATGTTCACTCTAGATGCTGGAATTCCTACTATGAATGCTGCTATGTATGCCAAAGGAAAAGGTGTTGTTGCAGACATTGAAATTTGGCACAAACGCATTGGACATGCAAATGTACAAAGGCTGAAATTAATGCAGTCCAAAGGGTTGGTTACAGGTTTGCCTACATTTAAAGTTGCAGAATTTCAGAAGGTTTGTGAAGCATGTCAGTTTGGTAAGCAGGCAAGACAACCCTTTTCACATGACAGAGATGTAAGCAGAAATATCCTTGATGTTGTGCATACAGACATTTGGGGGCCTACACAAAATGTATCTCTTGGAGGTAGTTCATACTTCGTCACATTCATTGATGATTATTCTAGAAAGCTGTGGGTATATTTTATGAAGGAAAAGAGTGAAGCGTTTGAGCACTTTAGAACTTTCAAGGCTGCAGTTGAAAGAGAAACAGGCTTGAAAGTAAAGTGCCTGAGGTCAGATGGAGGGGGAGAGTACCTCTCAAATGAGTTCAGTGATTTTCTGAGGTCTCATGGGATAAAGAGACAGTTCACATGCAGGTATACCCCACAGCAAAATGGGGTTACAGAAAGGAAAAACAGGCATATTGCAGAAGTTGCACACGCCTTGATGGCTGAAAAGGATATGCTTAAGCATTTTTGGTCTGAGGCTGTTCATATTGCTGTTTATATTATGAACAGAACTCCCACAGCTGCAGTTCATGGTATGACCCCCGAAGAATGTTTTACAGATAAGAAGCCTGATGTTTCACACTTGAAAGTGTTTGGCTGCATTGCGTATGTTCATGTGCCAGATGAGTTGTGGAAGAAACTGGATCCAAAGGCTGAAAAGTGTGTCTTTATTGGATACACTTTAGAGCAGAAAGGGTATCGCTGTTACAACCCTGTCACATGTAAGTTCAGAGTGAGCAGGGATGTCATCTTTGATGAAATGAGCAGTTGGTATGCATCTAGTGGTGATGCATTGGATGATGATGATGATCATGACACTCATGTGCAGGCTGAAAAGCAAGAATCACGAACTCTTAGTGGACCAGAGACATCATCCGGTAGTCCTTGGTCTGGGAGACTAAGGAGTAGCTCTACATCTTCGGGTGCATCTAGTAGCACTACAGGTAAAGACAAAGGAAAGAATAAAGTGTCAGAAGGCATTGATGTGGTTCTTGATGGAGACTCCAGTGGCTCAGAGAGCTTGGATGATGAGCTTGGCATTCCTTTAGTGAGGACTCCAGGTGTGCAGAGAGCACGTGTTAATGCAAAGACTCCATTGAGTGATCCAGTGGTACGCAGGTCTACCAGGGTGAGATACCCTATTAAAAGATTTGGTTTTGAAGGTTATGCAGCTCACCATTATGCTTATATGGTGAAACTAGTTGAGGATGTTAAGCCCACATGTTTTGAGGAGGCTGTTGGTCATGCTCATTGGGATGCAGCAATGGATGAGGAGATGGCTGCATTAGAGGCCAATAAGACTTGGGATCTAGTATCATTGCCAAAGGGAAAGAAAGCTATTGGATGTAAGTGGGTTTATAAGATTAAGCACAATGCAGATGGTTCTATTAGCAGGTACAAAGCTAGGCTGGTTGCAAAAGGCTATGCCCAAACATATGGCATAGATTATGATGAAACCTTCAGTCCAGTTGCTAGGATGGCAACTGTCAGATGTGTGATTGCTTTAGCAGCAGCCAAAGGTTGGAGGTTGCAGCAAATGGATGTAAAGAATGCCTTCTTGCATGGTGATTTGCAGGAAGAAGTGTATATGGATCAGCCAGCAGGTTATGAAGATTTAGAGCATCCCACGTATGTGTGCAGGTTGAAGAAGGCACTCTATGGGCTCAAGCAGGCACCTAGAGCATGGTCTAACAAGATTAGAGAGTATCTTGTCAATATTGGCTTTTATGTTTATGATGCTGATCACTCACTTTATGTGAGAAATGGAGATGCAGGTTTGGTCATCATAGTCATCTATGTGGATGACTTGATTATTACAGGTGATAGTGATAGTGAAATTGCTGAAGTCAAGGGCTGTTTGAAGATGAAGTTTGAGATAAAGGACTTAGGTGAGCTAAGGTACTTCCTTGGCATTGAGGTGATCAGATGTGATGATGGTATATGGCTGTCCCAAAGACAGTATGGCTTGGATATGTTGTCCAAGTATGGTATGACTGCATGCAAACCACTTTCAGTCCCGTTGGAGCAGAATGTAAAGCTGAGTGCTAATGTTGGGGATGAGATAGAAGACCCTACTATGTTCAGGAGGATAGTGGGGAGTTTGATCTACATGACCATTACAAGGCCAGACTTGAGCTACGCTGTTGGTCTTGTGAGTCAGTTTATGCAAGTACCTAGAAAGCCACATTTGGATGCAGTCAGACGCATATTGAGATATGTGAAGTCCACATTACATTATGGACTTTTCTATGAGGCAGGTACAGAGGTACAGGTGTTTGGATACACAGATGCAGATTGGGCTGGTAGTATGTCTGATAGAAGATCTACCAGCGGATACATGTTCTCTCTTGGTAGTGCAGCAGTTGCATGGAGCAGCAAAAAGCAATCTACAGTTGCTTTGTCGAGTACAGAGGCTGAGTATAGAGGTACTGCTATTGCAGCATGTGAGGTAGTATGGCTGCAAAAGTTATTGGCTGATTTGGATGTGCAGATGGAAGGTCCAGTTGTCATTTATTGTGACAACATGAGCAGTATACAATTGGCTAGGAACCCTGTGTTCCATGCCAGGACAAAACATATTGAGGTACACTACCACTTTGTGAGAGAGAAGGTACTAGCAGGTGAGATTGACTTGGTGTATGTCAGCACACAGGATCAGATAGCTGACATCTTCACAAAGGCATTGGGTACAGAGAAGCTTCAAAAGTTTCGAAGCTTACTTGGAGTTGCAGAGATGCAGTTGGGCTTGAGGGGGAGTGTTGAGATGACAAGCTCAACACATGCGGACATTGATGATGGACCGCCTGGTTAGATGGGTCCACACATCTACACTTAGCACGTCAGTGGTCATTATGCATCTCACATGGCCACTGACTCATTACTTATTATATTCAGGTTGTTACACCTATTTACAGCTGGCATAGTTATAGCGCCAGTCGACTAGTGTAGTCGGTTATGCATTGTTTGACTTAGTAGGCCACTTTCCTTTTATGTTGTATCTTATCTATACTTTGTGTACATTGTAAAGAGTGTGGAAGATGAAGAAGAAATCAGCAAGAAAACGTTTTGGCCTCCATCTCTCTTCTTGTCTCTTGAGTGAGCTTCTCCTTGTGCATTCTGTGTGTGTTCGGCGCAGCATCTTGAGCATCTCCCCCCACCACGCGATTCTTGACACCTTGTACTCCTGATGCTTATTGTGTAGGTTATCCATTTGATCCCGGGGAAGGGAATGGTCTTGGAAAAGCCCTACCCCGATCAGCATTTCACCAATGTAGCTCTCCCCCTACTTCAAGGGTGCAATTTTGACTGAGGATTAGCTAGCTTTGCCCTAGTCTGCACTGCAGACAACTTGCAGACAACACACTATTTTAGAACATTTTTTACCCTCCATTAATGACAGTCAAGTGTGGCCTATATGGACTGAAAGTACGCTTCATGAGCTTTGTTTTGACATGTCACATGCCTCAATCGGAGTTGCCCATAGAAAGTTATTACCAGTTTTCTCCAGCAGGCCTGTTTTGGACAGCATGCTGTCTACTATTTGTCAGCCCCTAATTGTCAAGAATTGGTGGCCAAACTCATACGCTATCAACTTGCACACGTCGTTGCACATGTCGTATACATCATATATACATTTGTATGTCCTAATTTCACTGAGATTGTACTTCCCCATACCTATATTCTCCTTTGTAATGCTGAATAGAGTAGTACTCTAAAACCCCACCTTCTGCTGTGAGCCATAAGTCCTAAGTTTTGTTTTTGAGGGCAAAAACCTTCGGGGTCGAGATGGAATGTAAAAGAGTGGGGATAGATGGGTAGAACATGGGTTAGCATAAGAATACCTAGTTATACTGACGGGGTATTTAAGATGTTGGGAGATCCAATTAGGCATCAATTTTATCAATAATCAAGTCTCTTTTCTCCTTCCTTCTAGATTTCATGGCTTCCCTCCTCTTTCTCTCTCTTTTGCTAGTCTTTCTCTCTCTTCTTCTCTCATCTTCTTCCCGTTTCTCTCTCCTCTTTGTAGTCTCTTCCTTCTCTCCTTCTCTTTCCTAAGTCTCCTTCATCACATAAACCTTGTACAATACTTGCATATATAAAAAAATACATGCATGAATCCCTTTTAACAAAAAATATCTAGATAACTGCATGAATAGAAGCAACATAAAATAGGGCCAATTTACCTTTAAGCTGATTTGCTGAAGATAAGACTCAATCATTGCTCATCAAAACCCATTGCAAATGATGGAAAAAAGAAAAAATCAATCCCATCAAACCTAAAAGTCACTAATTAAATGAATAAATTTTGGCACCACAAAAAATGGCAGATTTACCCGTAAATTGAGCTATAGAAACTTTGCTCTATCTTATGTTAAGTGCTGCGACAACAATTGATCCTTAAGTTAGAACTAGTATCAAACCCTATTGTAAAGATAGTAGAAAAGGGAAAATACCGAGAGGAAGAAAGAGAGTGTGTGTGAGTACATCGGAGAGAGAAAGAAACGAGCATCTATCCAATCTTGCCCAAATTGATCTCTGCAAAAGACAATAGCAAGAGTTAGTATTTACATGAAGGTATATTGAAAAAATAATAGAAAAGAGGAAATAGAGAGAGACAAAGAGAGAGGGAGAGAGAGATGATCACTTATGCAATGTCTCCCAAAATGATTTCTGCAATAAAACAACAAAAAAGGTTAGAACTAACATCATGTTGTATTGGAAAGATAGCAACAAAAAAAAAATCAAACTGAGAGAGATTAACACATTTGTCTCTTGCTCCAAATAAACTCTGCAAGAAAACAACAATTAGAACCAACATCAAATTTTATTGGAAACACAACATAAAAGAGAAACAACACACACACACATAGAGAGAGAGAGAGAGAGAGAGAAAGAAAGAAAGAAGAAAGAAAGTTATATTAACGTCTTCTAAAGACCAAAACTGGCCTATGAGACAAACTGTGATACAACTGATGAGGTCCAGCTATCCAAAATAAAAGTGCTAAATGAAAAGCTAAAAACTGGAAACTGAAAATACGGTGCTGTGAGTGTGATAAGTGTTGTGTATGTGTATGTGCGTATGTAGCTCTGGTACTCCAGATAATGGCTACAAAAGAGGAACAAATGTCGGCTGTGATAGGGGAATAACTATTGGCTGTGATAAAGTGGTGCGATGTGTATATGTAACAAATGCAGGGAGATATACTATCCTGGGATGTAGTAGCAATCGTCGAAGTCGCTAATAGCAGGTGATCCCTCTTGGATGCAGGATGTGGTACATAGGCGGTGGAGAAAGAGCAAACTGGAGATCTGAGATCCCTCCTGGATGCAGGATGTGGTACATCGGCGGTGGAGAAAGAGCAAATTGGAGATCTGTGAGAGAGAGAGAGAGAGAGAGAGAGAGAGAGAGAGAGAGAGAGAGAGAGAGAGAGAGAGAGAGAGAGAGAGAGAGAGAGAGAGAGAGAGAGAGAGATGAGCACCTCTGCCTCCTGCCCAAAACAACCTCTGCAATAAAACAACAATAGCGGTAAGAAACGACATCAAACCCTATTGAAAAAATAGCAAACAAGAGAAAATGCAAAGAGAGATGGGCACTTGTGTTTTGCCCAAAATCTGGAGCTGCATGAAGAAGAAAGTGCAAAGGTAAGCAGAATGCTCAAAACCTTAATTACTCTCACTAGGGAACTTCAATGGAGACGAAAATTCATGAGTATAGAGAAGAGAGAAAAAGTGTTATGTTGCTCAACTTTTGGGTCAAACTGATTTCTTGAGAAAGAAAAAAATCAAAATTGAAAATTCTTCAAAAAAGGGGAGAAAATACGAGGTGAGAGAAACTCAAATTTTGTGTTCTATTCATTCTCCCCTTTTTAAAGCCCCCCACTACCCCTTTTTTTTAATTAAAAACCCAAGATTTGGAGAGAGAAGATTCACCCTCCATGGATGTCAACATCTAGCCTTCCTATTGGACAATCCAAAAGGCCCACATCTTAAACTATATTATTTTTAAGGGCCCATTTGTGAGTTCATTTTTTTCCTAATGAAAGAAGTCATGAGCCTCATCCTTTATTTGCAACCACTTTACCAACACAACCATACCTGCAAAAGACTTCTTCTAATAAGAACCTGGCAACTACTTGAGTAGTCTTTATAGTAAGAGCTTGACCTTCCACTTGATTTGTCAAGTCTTCTCGTGCAAGCACAAGATATCTCATATTCCATAAACTTGTAGGCATGGTAACCAAATCAACTACCCATTTGTAATGCATAGACAATGGATAGGTCAGTTACAACCCATCTCTGTGCTTTACCATGGAATACATCTGACAATCATTGCATGATTCCACATAATGCTCCACATCTTTATATATGTTTTGCTACCAATACTTGTCTTTGATCTTGGCAAATGTACCCCAAAGTCCTCTATGTCCAACCCATAAACTTTCATGAAACTCATGCATCACTTGTTGTTGAGAAGCCCTATCTCCGAATACACTACTGAAGCTCCTCTCTTTTTCTTTGTATGCTTCCATAAATATCCGTCTTTCAAGAAAAACCCATAAAATTTTCTTTTAATCCTTTTGAATTCCACTTCAAGTCACTCAGTCTTCTTTGTCATGAGGCTAAGTGAAATTCTCTAAGTATTCTTGTGCTATTCTTTTCATTATATTTCATGTAAATGGTATGATTAAAGTGATGTCTTGAAATTAAATCTATACAACTTTGTGTTGATGTATATATCCACATGCGTTTTGATATCGATGTTTATGTTTGTTTACAAAAGTGTAAACATCTCTTAATGCCATGTTGATTTGTATGGCATATTGGTGATTACTGGATAGACTTAAAATGCTTATTTTTTAGGGATTAATACATACTTCTTTACATCTAATGCGTAGGTTATAATACTTGAGAGAAGAACAAGCATTCTCTCGATAGAAGTACGTAACAGAAAAGATGAAGAAGGGAATTGGATCACTGATACATATCATTGCTCATCTTGGGTACATATGCATCCAAGTATGAAGGGAGCTTTCAAGGTGAAAGCATCTGCAATTGCAGATGTATCAAAGCACTGGAAGGTAAAATTTTAGCTCTCAGACAAAGGAATGTTGATTCTCACCTTGTAATAGAGGCATTTGTATAACATGTATTCATGCAAAAACAAATACACATTATGCCCACTGTGCCCTTTCAACGAAACATTGCAAACAGTAAGTATTTGCAACTCATTGAGAATGAGAACTTTCATGATACCTATGTAACAACTTGTCTTGTATCTACAGAAGTATACCCTTTGGATTGTTGTGAGTGGCAAAATGTTGAGAGTTTCACTGGTTCTTTTAAGTGTTACCACCTCAAAATTGGTAGATTGCTCTTTGAGGGGTGTACAGCTAAGAAATTCGTAGAGGACCTTGTTTTTTTCTATGACTCCAAGTACATATTACCCAAGGGGAGTCGAGAATATGGAACCCTTGAGTCTATGTATGTATCGAATCTCAATAGCATAGAATGGCCATTGTGTAGTAGCAACATTTTGCACATGTGTAGCACAAAAATTTCAGCAGACATATTGAATTCTATGAAGCCAAGCACTGGCTCAAAGAATGTATATTTAAGCTGGTCCATACTGATTGCAATTTTTGCACACATGTTCAAGGAATGGGGGTTTGAGATGTACCAAAAGCACGTACGTCATAAAAAATACATCAGAGGATTATGTAACAAGGATTCTAGGCAAAACTTGGACATAAAAAATAACTCACAGTCCTGACACAGTGGAGTGTCGAGTCACAACAAGGGACATGGCTTTCAGGTAAAAATTTTCTCTCTTAATTGACTATTATCTTACTTTGGGATGAATCGGCTAACTTTCCTTTCTAATTACAGGTACTTTGTCACACGACAAACTTTATGCCTAGTGTTCAAGTATCGTAGATGGAGGATCCTCAAGGGTAAATGGTTGTGCCTTGATCAAGACATGCGTGAAAGTGCAGCTATGGATGTTGCTATCATTTGTGAGGGCCGCGAGCCCCAAGTGTTGCAAATGGAGGATGATTGGCCCTTGAGTATAATGCGCGCCAGGAAATTACAATGTTAATGCAGATCCACCTGTTAGCTTCTATTTTAAACTAGATGGTAGGAAAATTTGAAGCCGAGCTGAGGATACTATTACTAGCGAAAAGTGTGTGGCTCCACATATTTTAGAAATTGTAGAGTCTCCCTAAAAATCCCAACACCACAAGTTGTAATATCCAACACTTGTAAATTTTTGGATTTTTTTGGCCAATGGAATATTGTCGCTTATAAACTTGCAATATTTAAAAATTATGGTATTTATGCAAAATCATACACTTGTTATACACTTTCCACATCAACACATTTACATATGCATCTAAATTTTACAAAGAGTAAAACCATAACTAAATATCGTATGCGAACAACCCTTAATGGCTTAAAACTTAAGGTTTTTAAGGTAGAACGAGTTTAGTTCTTGTTTCATTGTTTCATTTCACACTTTCTCTCTTCATCTCTTTATATCCACCACATCCCTCCTACCTTCTATGATGGATGCTCGTGCACACTTAGATGAGTGGATCCACGAGACTATCTTTGCCAACCAAGGTGACGAGATATTCCAGGTTTTCTCTAAGAGATTCAACCTTGAAAGCGTGCTCTCATTGCTGGATCCCCCCCTTCAGGTTTTGGAAGACTTTGTAAGAACCATTGCTACATGCACATACTCTATCAAGGGATCCAACTTGGGTGCCTCTGAAACAGCTCATGGTATTTCAGGCAGGGAAGAATCACCAAAAAGTGTTGAATAGGTGTCTCTCCCATGTGGATCTTTCACATAGAGTATGCACTGTTCCCATGGAAAGTGCACCAGGTACATCACCTTTGGATCTCGTGGAGTGTGATTGCGCATTGGCAATTTACCTCCTTGCATTGGATACACCCCTAGAGGAGGAGAGTGATGAAGATACAACTCCACAAGTTGTTTCTATCACATATACGAAAGAAGAATCGATTGAAGAGCTCATAAATGTTGAAGAGGAACACCGAGTGGTGACAGAGCAAGGGTTGGCTCTCATGGTGCCATCTTCTTCAGAACAGCCACAAGTCGACAAAACCAACCTTGCCTCCTTGACACCCATTGAAGTAGATGGTGTACAATACTTACTTCTATCAGATGTACTACAATACTTGGAAATGAAGGAAGAAGAGTTGTTTTCTATCCTAGTTAGGGATTCAATGGAAGACCTGATCGATTATGATTACATGGATGTGCATCCAACAATGGTAGAGATTGGAAGATATGATGGCACAAGCTTAGATACTGTGAGTGCGATCATAGCAGCATAGGAGCATATTACCTCGGTTGAAGAAGATTACCTTGTGCCCGATGCTGAATTTGAAGCACTACAGCATGATTTGTTCGGACCAAGGCCCCAGCTTTCTACCAAGGAGTTTGTGGATCCCTCTGCCCAAAGAGGTGCCTCCCTGACACACGAGAAAATGAAGATACAAGATGATTTGGAGAAGGTGAGATTTTTAACTACCATATGTTTTTATGCAATGAAACTTGATAGTAGGGTGTGTTGGGTCCCCTGGAGTACACTGGTGAAATCTTAGCCAAAAATGATGCCTGCAGCTGCCCTGTTTAAGTCTGGCATTTGGGGCCACTTTCTAGGCCCAGACGCCAGACTTCGGACAGGGCAGCTTGGAGTCCACCGGTGAAATCTTGGTAAAAAATGATGCCTGCAGCTGCCCTATCCGAAGTCTGGAGTCTAGGGCCACTTTCTGGCTGCCCCGTCCGAAGTCTGGCATCTGAGGCCACTTTCTGGGCTGCCCTGTCCAAAGTCTGGTGTGCCTGGGGCCACTTTTTGGGCTGCCATGTCTAAAGTTTGGCGTCTGGGCCACTTTCCAGCCCAGAAAGTGGCCCCAGACGCCAGACTTCGGACAGGATAGCTGTGCAGGCATCATTTTTTGCCAAGATTTTACCGGTGGACCCGACGCACCCTATCATCAAGTTTCATCACTTTTTCATAACTCTAGGTTAGTCGCTAAATATATTGTTTGATTTGACTTTGTCATTTAGGACATACTATATATAGATGAGTTTGTATCAAAGCAAGGAGGAGCTTGACATGCGGATCGACGTAAGGATTCAACTCTTAAGGAGTATATCGGTAACCTTGTTGTTGCAGATTTGGTGGTCTTCCACAAGAAGTGCTCACCAAGAGAGCAAGAAATAATCATGAAAATTCGAGCTTTGACCAAGTTTGGACCTTTTCGAGCGATACATGTGACATCTAGCTTGGAGAAGGTGGTGCTAATCAAGCGGTCAAAGCTTCTTTACTTGTTTGATCAAACGCGGGGTAGAGCAATGTGTGCGCTTGCGACATTAGGCGACCTCGCTAAAGTGTCAGATCCGCTTCTCCTAGAGAAAGAGCTAAAGGGGAAGCGTATCATTTTTGAAGCAAAGAAGGAACTTATATTTCCATCGGAAGCTAGCCCCTCCTCTCCATCGATGAAAAAGCCAAGGAACAATTGAGAGTTCTTGTTGGCTATCGGCCTTTTGTATCTACCATCACTAACAATCATCACATGTATTTTTCTTGATGAATATACGATACTTTACTTTGTCCCTACAAATAAATATTTATTAAATAAATGTGTTATTCGTGTAAGTATGACGATAATGTATGGTACATGAATGATGCATTCGCATACGTTAACATAATTCAACACATATTACTGCACTTGCGATTATGTAAGTGTGACGATAATGTGTGGTACGTGAATGATGCATCCACATATATTAACATAATTCAACGCGTAGTATTATACTTGCGATTGTGCATACGCAATAACGTAACTTGTATCCATATGTATTACTACTTTTGATGTGTTCGTACGTTAAACAAAAATTAAGAGTCATGCATTTCAAGAAACAAAACAAAACAACTTTACTCAATTATTTGAATTCAGTACACATCGCATGAGATATTATGTATATATAAATAAATATTCCAATGTGGCGGAGTATACAAAATTTTTTGGGCTTCCAAGATGTTATGGTGTTGTAACAGTCATTACAAACCTTGCATCATTAATCTAGTAAACTATGGAGGGGTCCCCTTGCCGTGTTAAAGCCGAATGATAAAGTTCATATTTTTATCTGTGATTGTATTGTAACACACTTTGCATGGATGGCTGCAAGCTGTGTATCATCGAACAAGTCGATGAGAAACCCCTCTGCAGCAGTTTGTAGGGCCTCCATGGCTGCAGAAGTCCACCTTCCTGCTGGTGGGCCATCCCGCACTCATGCCTAAAATCTTCCTATCCCTTTCAGCTCCAAGTCTTGCATGAATTCTCGAAAAACTTTATGAAAAGAACTTTTCGAGATGAGAAGCTCATATCCGCGTTGGATTCTCCTTATCTCTCGAAGGGCGACAGTGCCCGGTTTCCATCTCCTCTTCTTCTGTGGTGGTCCTTGTGCTCTACGGGGAGCACTTGTTGCTGCACTAGAGGAGGCTCCACCTTGTGCTCCAAGTAGCGGGCCTTGGTGTGATGTCTTCCTGGGGGCCAAAACGACGACATGCTTGCTCGGTCCGTGCCATGCAAGCTCAAGGAGGGCAAGATGGAGAAGAGACAGCAGTTGAGGATGTGAAAATGGAGGAAGCAAAGAAATCAAGATGTGAAAATGAGAAGAAGAATGAACTTTTAACCCATTTAAACCCCAAAACCGGGTTAATGCAACTTCATACGCACTATCCATCATGTGATCGTAAATCCATAACCTTATATCGGAATGCGACAAAACTTCACAGCGCACTCGTTAGGTGGCCAAGAGCCCTTTTTTTTTTTGATTCAAAGTCTGGCGTCTGGAGCAGGAAAATGGCTCTAGACGCCAAACTTTGGACCAGGGGTCTGCATGCACTTTTTTTTCAAAAATAATAAAAATTTGGGCTCTTGGCCACCTAATGAGTGCGCTTGCGAAGTTTCGTCGCATTCCGATACAGTTTAGTATTTTAAAATTTATCCCACACCAAAATTATGGATGGATTGATAATTGAGAAATCAACATCGCAACTACTGGCCCTTAGAAACTTCGCACCACATAAACTACACAGAGGCATTAGGAGTAAAGTCTACAACAAGAAATGGCAAATTTTTGCATGTTATTCCTATTGAAATTGACAGTGCTAACAAAAACTGTAAGTAAGAATTGAAAATACAACGAAGATGCACAGTCAAAGTTGAGAGCGAAGGACAAGTGTAAAATTTTAATTCATATTTTAAGGGTGCATACAATAGTTTTGCACTGGGACATAGTCATATGTCCAATGCACAAGGATAACACTATACCAAAAAAGATAGCATTGCAAACTATGTTCATTCCATTAGAACGAATGCATCCTTCACTGCTTGAAGATTTCTGAAGTCCTTGGGAGTTACAGTGATGCGCTTCGCATGTATTGCACAACGTTGAGCATCAATCATCAAGTCAACTAAAAAGGCCTCTGCAGCACACTGTAGAGCATGAAGACATTCTTTTGTGAAGCGATCAGGCCTATCCTAACCTTGTGCCAAAAACCACCTCCTGCTTTCTGTGCGGTAGAGATCTTGCACAATCTCGCGAGCAAGTCTCGAGAAGCTCGCCTTTGGAATGATGAGATCAAAAGAGCGTTGATACCTTCTAATTTCTCTCAAGGCTACTGTACATGGCTTGTGAGGGCGACTTGAGGAAGGTGGATTAGGTTGAGAAGGGGGTGCATCTGAGCTAGTAGATGCTCCAAGGGGCTGAACACGATATGGGGCTCTGAGTGGAAGCTTATTTGCAACTACCTTAGACCTAGCTATCTTTCCTACACAAGAGATGTGAGAACTCAATGAATAAGATAGAAAGTGAAACCCTCTTTTATATAACCCTAAACTATGAGACTCATTCACATAGATGCACACTCTTTCTTTCTCTCTTAAACTATGAATTTCATTCACACTGACTCACATTGTTCATCTTACTATCAAAGCTCTTTTTGAACCCATTTGTTGCCTTGTCGAAGCCTTGTTTCTAGCCACTTGGCATGTTTTCTTTGGCACTTGAGGCTTCAAAACTCACTCTTTTAGTGACACGATGTGATTCCATCATGTCTGCACCGATTCATCAACACTTTCATTTGCTCTCTTTTGCGAGAGTTTAGCTTCATCCGCTACTATAATCCTATACCACCAAGATAGCAATTGGATTATTGGATTGCTACCATTCACCCCTCCACCATGATTAGTTTTTCTTTGGTATGAACAATGCCATTATCTCCTATTGGCGGGCCTAACCTCGTAGGAAGTGGATACACTCGGGTTCCTCCAAGGGGAGCAACAAGACCCAAGCCAGCAAAGGGAGGTGGAAGTGAACTTCGAAATGTGACCACATGAAGACGAACTTGTTCCCCCACCTCCTTTCCCAAGGCCTGAAGAGCAGCAATATGACACCTCCACAAAAAGAAAGATGGCACTGAGAGAAAGAAGGAAGCAAATGGTGGGGGAGACACGAAAAAAATGGAATACCAAGGGAGTAAGGGTGCCCAAATAGCTATCCCACCAAGCGAGGATGATGACCCGGCAAGTTTCCATGCCGATCTTATAATCTGGGAAAGGCAAGAGATGGCTAGGAGCCCCTTCGACCTCAACTTCCAATTCCCCACCACCTTGCAAAGAGTGTTACCCATCAAGGTGGTGGAGGAGGTGATTAACGGTGGCAACAAACTCATACGACAGAAGTGGCTAGAGGGGAGAGAGCAGAACCCCACCTTACAGGCTACTGAAGATGCCAAATTTTGGCAAGATAAAGTTTTGGAGATGCCAAGGTCTGTGCCTCGATACAAATGCCAACCTACATGGAGAAGAAAAATCTATGACACCAACCTAGACACATGGGTGGCTTTTTACAACACTCAATCCTTCGAGAGGAATGACCCAACCTTTATGCCCTATCCTCCAAGGGTCAGAGTAGATTTCGACCCCAGTGTCCACAGCCGCTATGACTTCCCTATAATCTATAATCCCCATTGTACTACATATGAAAATGCCCTCACCTTCACATCAGAAAACCTGTATGATACCCTAATCCAATTTACTAACACATTCTCCTCATACCCTAATCTTGCTTTTATTACCACTTGTAATTACCTTAGATTACTCTTATGTAAGACCCCACCCCGCAGGAATGCGGCCTCCTAGTGCTCCATTTCAATCCTAATGCTATAAATAGTTGCGCGATGGCTCGACTAATGATGTGTGCCACTCTATTGCCTTCATTTTTCTTAGCTCTGCTAGAGCATATGAATGATAGCCGCTTCACTCGCTACAATCATCCATTCCTCTCCTCCACCACCCTTCAAGCCTGCCTAAACCTCAAGGGATATCTCCAAAGCCCCCGATTCCTTAGTAAATCTATTAAGCCTCCTTCTCCACCTCACTCCAATGACGAAGATTGAACTTTCGTCACAACTATGTAACTTTATTATTATTATTATTATTGGCAAAAAAAAACACACACATCCACCGGAAGTTGCACATCCACCATAGCCACTGCACCTAGGGATCCTCAAGTTAGGTGCGCCTAGTGGCCCCGGTCGACCGACTCCATCCCTAACCCTCTAGCCTCATTTTGATCCCCCACTTCCTGCTTAGGGCACATCAAGGGCATTGCACACCCACAGAGGTAACACTCGCATGTGGTTAGACCTGTCACCCTAAGCTCCATCCCACTAGCATACCCACAATGCACCAATGACAATGGCACACACCCACAACAATGGCACGCACCCACACAAACTGCACCTTTCTTTTCTTTCCAGGTGCAACAGAAGGCCCCACCACCCACTTCAGTAACCTCATCATCCATGCAATGTGCTCCCCATCTTGTGAAACATCCTACCAAGCCGACCCACCAAACCAAGGACCGAATGCAACAGCCATGCTCAGAAAGTGAATGAAGAAACTCATTGGGAACAACACAAGTAAACTCAGCCAACCATGGAGAGTTAAATGATGGATCCATCTAACACCATCTTAAATTTCAAAGAAAGATCTATCCACAAGCCATTCTCCAAGTGTGGATCCATCTCACACCATTTTGAATTGCAAAGATGGACCCGCCTCTCAACACCTCTCCAAGACAAGGAATCATCTCCAACTCAAGGGCCCTATAGTTCCATAAATTCCTCCAACGTGACTCATACCCAAACTCAAAAAGCTACTTGGCCACCCCAGCAACAACAAAGTCTGACTCATCCCCCAATAAGTGCCATGGGGCTAGCACTCATCTAGGAGACGGGGTAATGTTAACCCTCAAACAAACAAGGTGGAAAACCTAGAAAATATAAAATAGAAGACAAAGCCAAGGCAAAAGCGGAATGGAGAACAAAGGCATTCCAAGAAAAATCGGGACACGCAAGAAGTGTGAGAAAGTCCTAAATCAAGGAGAGGCACTCAAGAAAAAGATAAGTCAATACTTTTGCAAAAGAGTGCGCAATGCACCGTGATTTATTTTAAAAAGTGACGGGCCTTGACTATGCAAATTGTAAATGTAGATGGGCGGTAGGAGGGAAACTAGGAAGATAGGAGGACAATGGAAAAATGGCATATGCTATGACCGGCCATGTAAAAAGGGGATGATCGCCCAAGTGAAATTTAAGGCTTTGTATATAAAATTCAAAAAGTGAATGAGAGCTCATTCATTGGTGTGTGGCAAAGTGGACTTTTCTTCTCCTCTCCTCTTCTATTTGCTTGCTTGTGTGTGCTTGAGGGAGAGAGTGTGGGAGTGTGAGGGTGAGGGACTATTGTGGAGAAACCCTCCATCTTCTCCTCTCTTCTTCTCTTCTCCTCTCTTGTCTTATCTCGCGCATGGCTATGGAGGATGGAGCTTAGAGGAAGAGGCTTGAGGGTTCTTGAGCTTGCATCACAAATCGTGGAGCTATCGTCATGCTTGAGAGAGGAAGCAACTCAATCGAGCATGAAGGTAAGCTCACTACATCCGTAGAGAGGCAAGGTGTGTCAACTATATGAGAGGTATCCATTGGTGCTTGCTTGGAATGCTTGAACAATAAGAGGTCTGTGGGTCTTGGCGGTAGAGCTTGTGTTCACCCCAACATTTATTAAAAAAGAAATTCAAATATTTTTTTGTAAAGTAGGTATACTTAAAAGAATTATCTCTCTCTCTCTCTAGGAAAAAGGAAGGGGGGAGAGAGAGAGAGAGAGAGAGATACACATTTTTCAAAAATTTAAGACTCCCATTTTTCCTCTTCCTGATCATATCCTATAAGGCGCTCTGCCCCTAGAGTCTTTTGGTGCTTCATATCAATGTTCTCCTAGTGCTTTACACAAGGTTTGAAGCACATTTCATGTAGTAGATTCGTGGGAGGTTGATATAAGAAACATAAACTAAACTTCAAAAGATTTGGCAACTTAGGCTAATACAATGTTGAATTTATGAAAATCCAATATATGGGGATGTGATAGTCATTGATATATATGGAGCAAAAGACCAACATTAATGGGATCAAGTCTAGACTACATCTCCAGTGAAAACTTATGACCATTTCTCAAAGTTTCTCAAAGACAAACAGATTTAATGGTGATTTCTATTCACATTGAGCCTATAACGGCATACATATTATCCTCACATACTAAGGCGATATAACATCATATAAATTTGACAATCCATAAAGTATATTGAACGTTGGGGGTAAAGACGCATGTGCCTTGTCGCCCGTGTATTACTACACTAACAGTGGTTGCACTTGCACATTGTAGGTGGTGAGCCCCAATCATTGTCTCTTCATTCTTTATTCTTTAAGTGATATTTGAATAAAAGAAAGGCCGATCACACATTGTAAATGTTGGGGTTCCCACATCTTGAGTCTCTCTTTCTTGCTCTCTTGCTCCATCCGCCATACTTCACACCTCTCTTGCTTCCGCTTGCTCATGTTTCCACTTGGGCTTCTCCCTCAATTGGTATTAGAGTCTTCTTCTCTATGACCTCGAGCTCAATCCGACATTGCTTAAGCTCTCATTCAAGTTATCTACAACAGGGTTTCACCATTGGCAACCATAGCTCCACCTCTTGAGGTTCATATTGAGCTCTCATTGCTCTAGGACTTCTCAAGACCTATTGGGACTATCTCAGGGCATTCATGAGCTTACATTGAGCTTATTTTAAGGAGTATTTAGATCAGCATTTAGGGTTGGAAATACAAAAACGTTTTTTCAGTTGTGGCGATTTTCAAGCACTTGTGCTTACTCAACCACTCCTCAGCCTTGGACAAAGGCTTTGGCATTGTTTACCACTCCTCCGAAAATTGACCATTAATATTGAGCATTGGTTTTGAGTCATTGAGCTTCTATTAACTGTGTAAATAAGGCAACATGCTATCATAAAATAGGGACATCCATATCTTCAATGTTTGAAGCTCGTATATGCTTCTCGAGATGCTCATATACTTGGGGGATCATGTCATTGGTTTGAGATGCTATTGGATTGACTTGAGCACTCTTTTAGCTCAGTTTTCTCATAGATATCACTATTATCATAATAGGGCTGAATGCTATTTGTCTGGGAAATGTCATGATCTTGGCTTATGTGATGCTATCAGGATGCTCATTTGATGCTAGAAACTTGGGGAATGTTTGGCCAATGTATTGGATTGATTTGAGCACATATTTGACTCAATTTTACTCTCATTTTTACTATTATAATAAGCAATGGTGAAGGCTATTTTATCAATGAAAGCATATTCCTATTTCTTGTTAATGCTTCCCGGCTACTTAGGATAATAGATTGATGTCTATGCTTGATGCCACAAGCTTGGCCATGCTCTCAGAATGCTTTTGGGCTTCGATTGAGCTCACTTTTGCTCAATCTTGACTATCATTTTACTATTGTACATACAGTGGACAACAAGCTTTTAACAAGGAAAGTCTATATCTAATGCTATTTCATGCTATTTGGGCATTCTATCATATGTATTGGTGCATGACATTGAAGCTCTATGCTTGGTTATGGTATTGAATGCATTTGAGCTTTGATTTGATCTTAGGACACATGACATTGGTTGTCAATTACTTCATTGGATGTTTTAGAGGTCTATGACCTTATGGGCTTAAAGCTTTTATTAGGTCTATGACCTTATGGGCTTGAAGCTTTTATTGGGTCTCATGCTCTTGATTGTGTACTCGATGTATCTTGGATGCTCGTATGCCACTAACATGAGGATTTGAGCTTTGTTTGCTCATCTGCTATCTAACTTTTTTTCCAGTGGTGGGAGCCACCTACTTAACACGTGGATGTTACATTGAGCTTTGGATTTTATTTGCAATTGAGCTTACGCTACTTTAACTTTTGCTCGCTATAGATTGTTGTATTATTTATGAGAGCAGTCCTCTCCATTTGATGCTATTTTGGTCATAGTTTGTGGACAACTCATTATTTGATTTTCACCTCTTGTTTTCAACTTGGTTTGGCAATGGTTTTGGGGTTGTTACAGGTATTACATCAGTATGTTTGGTATGTACTATGCCTCTTTTTCCTTCAGTATGGCTAGTCATTCAAATGACAATGCCATTTTCAGTATTGAAAAGTTGGATGGCAGCAATTATGGCTATTAGAAGACTCAAATTTTTAAAGTTTTGGTGCAAAAATCTCATATTAGACTAATTAAATGCAAGAGGATTAAGCCTAAAGGTCAAGATCAATGGGATGACTTAGATGTGCTTTGTAGGTCCACGATTATCCTATCCCTCAACATGCAACTTTATTATAATGTTGTCACAAATAGACAATCAACATGGGATCTTTGGGAGAAAATCCATAATCTCTATGATAAGCAGAGCCTTGCTTCTCAAAAGTATTGGCTAAAGCAGCTTATGGACCTTCACATGAAGGAATTGTTGAGATGGCAAGCTCAACACGTGCGGACATTGATGATGGAACGCCTGGCTTATGAGTCCACATGTCTACACTTAGCACGTTGGTGGTCATTATGATACTCACATGGCCACTGACTTATCACTTATTATATTTAGTTTGTTACACCTACCTACAATTGGCAAAGATATACCGCCAGTCGATTAGTGTAGTCGGTTATGCAATGTTTGACTTAGAAGGCCACTTTCCTTTATGCTGTATCTTATCTATACTTTGTGTACATTGTATAGTGTGTGGAAGAAGAAGAAAAATCAGCAAGAAAACGTTTTGGCCTCCATCTCTCTTCTTGTGTTCTTGAGGGAGCTTCCTCTTGTGTATACAATGTGTGTTTGGCGTAGCAGCTCAAGCAAATCCCCCCATCACATGATTCTTGACAGGAATGTACCAATGTTTCTTAGTATTTGAGTGAGTTTCATGCTATCATTGGCCAACTATCATTGCAGGGTATTTACTTTAAGGACAATCTTCCACCTTTGTTCTTGTTGGTCACACTGCATGAGTCTTGGGACACATTTCGTACTACTATATGTACAAATATGCTTGAGGAAGAATGTGAATGCTCCTCATACTTCTCATACTTTGACTATTCGAGGTCACCATAATGGCAAGAGTGGGAATGATCACCATGGTAGAGACTTGCAGAAGTCTCATTCTAAGCTCCATGGGACAATCTCGTAGTAAGTCCCTTGGATGTAAGTCCGATTTAACATGACATTATTGTGGGAAAGCATGACATATCAAGCAGTAGTGCCATAAAATGTGCGATGACAAGCACAAGGAAAAGGGAAAAGGGAAAGCACAAGACAATTCTGATGATCGCAACATTATCCTTGCTAAGTCTAGTGTTAAGATTGAAGAGATCAATGTAGTGCAGCAACCTGACTCTGATGATGATTATATACTTGCAACTTTTTCTTTGGATGAGTCACAACAATGGGCTGACTCCCCTAGTTTTTCTCAGTGTTGGTTGATGGATTTAGGGGGGGATTCATTTCATATGACTCCTCATAGAGAGTGGTTCCACTCCTATCACAGTATGACTGGATATATCCATTTGGGGAATGACTTGGCATTGTAGTTAGTAAGTATTGGTGATATCCACGGTTGCAACTTGGTTCAGGTAGTATGTTTACTTTGCATAATGTTTGACATGTACTAGCTCTCACGAAAAGTCTTATCTCTATTGGCACACTGGATAATGAGGGTTACTTTGTTTCCTTTGGGGATTCTTCTTGGAAAATCACTTGTGGGAACCTTGTTGTGACACATGGTGCCAAGTCTAGCACTTTATATCCCTTAACTATATCTGGATCCATAGATTGTTTTGTTTGTGGTTGTAGTTCCACATGTATCTCTTTGGAATTGTCACCTTTTAGACACATGTCCTTAAAGGGAATGAAAATACTTACTCCTTTGCACTACTTTCATCCCTTGACTATAAGTGTTTTGAGTCATGTGATCATTGTTTGTATGGCAGGTAGACACATAGTATGCATAATGTTAAGATAAAGTTGTGGATAATGATAAAAGTTTGGATAAGATAAGGACAAGTCAATATGTGGACAAAAGGATCTCATAGATATCCACTTTGTAAATATCTCAAGAATTTAGAGACAAATCTCACCTACCTCATTTAATGTACCATGTATATATACAAGTACTAGCAATGAAATGTTTAATTGCAGTTCACTCCATTTCTATATTGCCTCTATCTCTTTCCCATATTGTCCACAGTATTCTCTTATCTACAAGTTCCTAGTTTTCACTACATGGTATCAGAGCAATAGGTCCTATCTTTCTAGCTTACCATACTCTCCTCAAATTCACAAACTACCCATCCTCCTTTACTCTCATTCTTCCAATGGCTCTCGTCAATGCCACTACCTCCTACAACCAACACATCAAGATCAACAAACTCAATGGAAGCAACTATCAAGTGTGGAAGCTAAGGATGGAACTTTACCTATCTCAAGCAGACCTATGGAATATTATCAATGGCAAGGAATACTGCCCTGAACAAGAAGAAGCAGACAAGGAAGATTGGATGCAAAGAGATGCAGCTATGAGAATGGAAATGCTTCTCTATTGTGGAGATCGACAAGTACTAGTAAGAACAATACCCATTACAAAAGGTATTTGGGAATTCTTCAACAATACATATGAACACACAGATATTGTTTATCAAATGACCATGTTTAGAAAACTATCTACTACGACTATGCATGAAGATCAGTCTGCCACAAAGTTCTTAGAACAATGGCAATCTTTGCTAAATGAAACCATAATATCTAGTTTAGTCATCTCAGAAGAATTACAAGCCATGTTTCTCCTCTCTTCCTTACCTCTATCTTGGAGAGCCTTTATTACTACTCAAACCTCCACTGATAAACTCAAGCTTCAACCACTAAGTAATAGAATCAAGCAAGAGCAAGTCATGAGAGATACTCTTTCTACTTCTTCAAATCAAGAATCCAAGGCTCTAGCTATAACTACTTACAACCCAAAGCATCTTCATAAAAGAGCTCAACACCTTTAATAAAAGCCCAAGTTTCCTTCTCGAACTAACTTCAAAGGGATTCTTGGTAATCCCCAACATAAGCCCAGTCTTTTCAATCCCTATCCTTAACAAGAAACCCTCATTATCATCTTATATGTAATGCTTGCAAAAGACAAGGTCATATTGAAAAGGATTGTCTTCAAAAAATTAGATTCAACAAATATCAATCAAAAGGTCAAGCTCACTTTGTTAGCATGGGAAATTTTGCTTAAAAGAGCAACCAGAAATTATCATCAGCCTAGCCACAAGTGTTTGGGCACCTTCCTCAAACTCCAAAGAAGAATATACATGGTTTCTAGATTCTGGAGCTACTCATCATATGACTTTTCACAAGGAATGGTTAGTCAACTTCAAAGAGATCTCCACTCCGCTTAGTGTTGCCATGGGGGACAACAGCATTCAACAAGCTCAAGGCTATGGCACCATTCAAGTGGAGCTTCCCTCCAATCACATAATAAAGGTACATAAAGTCTATTATGTTCCCAATCTCAAGAAAAATCTATTAAGTATCAATGAGATCACTTCTCAATCCTCTCTCATTTCTCACTTCCACAAAGACCACTGCATCTTACAACTACTCTCACCTTCTCTCAGACTTACCTAACCCAAACTAGGTTGGCTTTATACACTTGGGTATTCACTTCTACAACATTCTTCAAATGCTTTAGCTAACTCCACTTCACTCACAAGTACACCACAAAACACACTCCTATGGCACTCTAGGCTTGGTCATGCCTCTCAAAATGTTCTCCAACAACTTATTCACAAGAAACTTGTCCACGGCATTCCACCTTCCCTATCTCAACTTCCATTTTTTCAAGCTTGTGCTCTCAATAAAGCTACAAATTTTCTTTATCCCAAACCTTACTCCATTATGACTCAACCACTTCAATTAGTACACTCCAACATTTGTGGTCCAATAAATCCTGTATCTTTCTATGGCACAAAATACTTTATGGTGCTTATTGATGATTATTCAAGATACACTATTGTATATTTTCTCACGAGGAATGTGGGAGCTTTAGCTCAACCGCCAAGACCCACGGACCGCTTATTGTTTCAAGTGTTCCAAGCGAGCTCTAATGGCTACCTCTCACATAACCGACGCGCCCTCGATCCTACGAGTGTAGTGAGCTTACCTTGATGCCGATATGAGTTGCCTCCTCTCTTCCACACTCTGGTAGCTCCACAATCCTAGATGCTAGCTCAAGCATGCTCAAGCCTCCTCCTTCTCCAAGCTCCAACCGCCATAGCCGTGCACGCAAAAGAAGGAAAGAGAAGAGAAGATGGTGAAGAGCTTCACCCCCTTGATCCCTCACTTCCACTAACTCCCTCCCTCACTCTCACAATCACTCCCTCTCTCAAGAGCACACACAAGCAAGGAGAGGAGAAGAAGAGAAGAAGAGAAGAAGAGAAGAGCTCTTGTTGGGCACACACCAAAGAATCAACTTCCATTCACTTTTTGAACTTTATATATACAAACCCTAAAACCCCATGGGCACCCATCCTTTTTTACATGACCGGCCATTGTGGCAAGGTCCCTTTTTCTAATTCCCTCTTTTTGCTTCATGCCCTAGGCCTATATTCGACCATTCTTTTACAGGTGGCACAGGAGGGAGCCTGGCGCTCTTTACAAGAGTTTTTGGAGTTTTCGAGGCGCCTTTTATTTAAAACTACGCTTTTGGCCCCGGCTTAGCTTTGGAGCCTCCTTGCGTGTCCTTACTCCTTTTCCATCTTCTTTTTGCTTTTTCATTCATCCTTTCGCCTTCTCAGCTTGGGGTTAACATTACCCCCCTCCGAGACGGATGCCAGTCCCATGGCACTCTTCTCAACTGTTGGTGTTTTGAGAGACAGTTGGACAGAGCAATCATGTGAGGGCAGGGCAACATGTAGACTCGAGTGCTCATGGAAGCGTGGTAGTAAGGTTGGTTGGAGAAGTAACATATGTTGACAGGGGCCTTCGAAGTCAGTGGGTGGGCGCGCTGGTGGTGCTTGGAAGGACAAGGGGTGGTGCTCCACCTAAGGAGGGGGATGTCTATCTTAGTGTGCAGTGCGAGTGGCTTAGGGTGACAAGTCTAACCATAGGCGAGTGGCCTCCCTAGGTATGTCCTACCCTTGATAGGCCCTAAGCGTGAAGTGGGGGAGCAAAAAGGGCTAGGGGGTTAGGAGTGGAGCCGGCCGACCGAAGCCACCGAGCACGCCAAACTTGAGGACCCCTAGGTGCGGTGATTGTGATTTATGTGGTGCTAAGTGAGTTGTTTTGTTTATTCCAGGAGTAAGGATCCACCGGTGTGGTTTTTTTTTTTTTTTGGGCGCTATACTAAGAGAATGACAGCCTGTACCTAATCTTCATTGTCTGATTGAGACGCAGAGAAGGGGGTCAGATGGACTTGTTAAAAGTTTGACGGCTTTACATGTACCCTTTGAGGTTCATGCGGACGTGGAGAGAGGTGGTGGAGAGGAAGGGATGGTTGCACCTAATAAACTAGCTGTCATTCATATCTTCTAGGAGAGCTAGGCAAAAGGAGGGAAGAAGTCTAGCTCTCATCATTAGGCGCGCCATGGCACAGCTATCAATAGTGTTGGGGTCAAAAAAGAGGGGGGCAAGCCACGCTCTTGTGGGTCGGGTCCTACTTGAGTAATAGCCTAAGTAGCCTAAGGTAATTACAGGTAGTTATAAAGGCTGGATCGGGACAAGAGGAGAAGTCCGCGAGAAAGTGCGTCATGGAATCATTTAGGCTTCCTAAGTCAAAAAGGAGGGCATGCTCGAAGGAGGCGGCGTTGGAGTTGTAAATGATGGGGAAATCATGCCGTCCATGGAGGGTGGCAACAAAATCCACTCTTACCCTATCCATGAAGGTGGGGTCATTCCTCTCGTAGGGTAGGGTGTTGCAAAATGCCATCTAGGCAAGCATGCTAATATTGCACACTCGCCTCCTCCAAAGAGGTTGGCAGTTGTAGCCCTGTATAGTGTGTGGTATTTCAAACACCTTGACTTGCCAAAACTTTGCTTCCTCCGTGCCCCACAGAGTGGGGGTCTTTGCTCTTTCTTCCAACCATTTTTGGCCTAGCCGGCCGTCAATCACGATCACCTCCTCCATTACCTTAATTAGTAGGACCCTTCTTAGGGTGTTAGGCATGAGGAAGCTGAAGGTGAAAGGGTCCTTTTTGTTTTCTTGCCATTCCCAAGTCACCAGCTCCGCGTGGAATCTCGCCTGGAGGTTATCAAGGCACGGTGGGAGGGGTGCGGACGGCCGCACGACTGTTTTGGCTCTTAACTGCCTCCTAGTTTCTTCAACTACTTTCCTCTGTCGCTCCCTGAGTGCAGTTTGTCTGTCCGAGGGTAGGTCGATCTGTTGATCATGCGGCGAGGGGGGTTATGGGATTATTTCTTCGTTGGTTCTCCTTATGGCGAATTCAATGTAAGCCTCCTCCCCTTGCCGGTCGTCTAGTTGCACTCCTTCCTCAAAGCCGAGTGCGTCCAACTCCTGGGGGGTTAGGCCAGCCAATAGGTACTTTCGTTGTTCTTCTAAGCCCAGCCTAACCTCCGTAGGTTGGGGTGGCATCTGTGGCCCCACATGCAGGGCCCTGCATGCGATGCTCAATTTCTTTTGCACCACCTCCAACGACTCCTTTCCCTTTGGCCAAGTCGTGTCCAGTAACGTGTTGAGGAAGGCCTGTTGTTGGGCATTGAATGCTATTTGGACAGTGTTTGCTTTACTTTTTGCCAGGATTTTTTCTTTTTCCACCAAAGCGAGGTGCCGCACCAGTGCCTTCACCCATTTCTCATTCTGTGCGGCCCATTCCTCGGCCCTTTTGTTCATTCCTTCCATGCTCTCCCCCTGCTTCTGTGCTAGGATTACGAGCTTCTGCTCCTGGGCTCTGAGTTCTTTGCTCATATTCTTGTGCTCTTTCCTTTCGAGGTGCAATTGATCGATCATCGACTCGATCTCCTTTTGTTGTTGCTCCCTCTCTTGTCTTCTCTCCTCTTCTTTGGCATTTAGTTCCTCCATCATCTACTCAATGTTGGCGGTTTTCGCCTCCAATTCCCCATGTTGCATTAGGAGGAGCTTGTATTCCCACTGCATCTGCACCAATTCTTGATTTTCCTCCTCAAGTCGCTGTTTGTAGCTTTCTTCCATGTCTTCCTTTGCTTTCAATTGTTGCTTGAGGTCAAAAATTTGTCGTTGTTACATGGCCATTATGCGGGTTTTCTCCATTTGGAAGGTGGCTACTGACTCTTTTTCTGCCACCAACTCAGCCACCGCCATTCTCTTTTCCTCCTTCACCCTCTCCAATTGGGAGAGCAGCTCGATGACGTATTCGTCGTAACTCGCTGGTGGCATCATTGTTGTGTAGGTGTGGGTGGTCGAGACCTCCACACGCGGACGCTTCTGGTCCTGCCTCGACTCAGCACATCCACGGCTAGCCTCTTTTGCCCCGTGGCTGTGGTTTCCGTGCTCTTCCCTTGGGCCATTTCTTTACTGATGAAGTATTGCATTTAGGCCACAAAGTTGGAAACTTCCATGCTAGTGGGGATGCTAGGGGTGAGTATAGTGGGTTCAGTGGAGGGTGCTATGATGGTAGGGATAGGATGGAAGGGGGCTTTGCCTTTGCCTTCCAGGACTGCAGACGGCGCGACTTCTAGCACCTTCGTGCTAGAGCTAGGCCCTTCTTCCCTCAGCTAGCTCCAGGCTCCTGGATCATCAGCCCTGCACTGTTGCTCAATGGACCGGCGTGTGGCCTCGGCCAAGTCCTCCTCCTCCTTTCTTCTTAGTTCTTCTTCTTTCTTCGCAGCTCTTCTTTGCCTTTCTTTTTCGGCCTTCCTGTATTCTCCCTCCAGTTTCTCATTTTCTTCTTGCTCCTCTCTTTTTCTCTTTTCAACCTCCTGTTTCGATGCCTTTTTAGCCCTCTTGACTTGCTCTGTTGTTTCTTCTTCTTCCTGCTTCCTCCTCTTCTCCCTTTTCTCGGCCTCCTTGAGGGATTGTCTTTTTGCGTTTTCCAAATCCTCCTTCTCCTTCCTACGACCTTCATCCGGTTTCTTTTTCTTCTGCGATGTCTTCTTCTTGGTTTCCTTGAACTGCTTTTTGCTTGATTACTCTTTTTGCCCCTGTGCTTCCTTATCGGTCTCAATCCTGTCGCTGGACCTCTCTTGGTACTAATGAGGGGGTGACCTGTCGGGCGTTTCCCCTTTCCCCTCTTCTGCATCCTGCGTCTCTTTCACGGCCTCCTAGATGAGCGCTGTTAAGATGCTTCCATAGGCAATGAATGAGGCCTTGGACAAGGCCTTCTTTCTTTTTGTGGCCTTAGACACTGGAGACTCTCCTCCTGCGGGCGTGCTTCCTAAAGTCAGTGCTTTAGCCGCTTGGTCTATAGTTTTGCACACATAGCCGTTCCAATCGACTTCATGCAGGGTATGAGCCGCTACGTTCTCCAGCACAGGCACACTGATTCGGTGCATCAATGCATTGTAGCACTGGCTAGAGAAGAGTGTGTGTACTAGTTTTGCCTGCAATCTGGTTTCTGCATCAAGGATATCCTGAATGCTGATGCCGTCATTTGTCAGCACGTCCTCCTTTCTCATCCCCAGCATGGCATACACATCTCTCTTCTGCTTCTTTTCTATTTTTAGTTCCAATCCCAGTGCCTTCTCCACCAAGGTGGGGGTTAAGCAAACTAGCACCTGCTTGGCGTTTTATCCCCTTCCTATCATGACGGTGCCGTGCTCATTGTCGGGGCCGCAAGACCTGAGAAATTCCACACACTTTGTATGGTCGGGTTCTTGTGTGAATCTTTCCAAGTACTTAGTGAATTTGCATTTTTCCACGACTCTCCTGACCACCTCCTCCTTGGCCACCAAACCTTCTATGTTGTGAATGGTTCAGAACTTTAGCTGGCTATAGCCGTGGCTCTCCAGAGTGATGCTGTACTACGCTCTTTCCTCTTCCGTGAATGGAAGTCGGTGGGCACGGTCTTGTTGCGACATCTTTCGTTCCTGTCATAAACCCCAGTTTCCATTAGTTCTTCCAAATTAATAATACAAATACATCATAGACTGAAAAGGAAAGACTCTATGTGTTTATTGAATGAAAGCCTTAAAATCCTATCCAATGTGGAGCCTTTCCTTTCAGCTTTAATTTTTTGCCTTTTATTTTAAAGTTCTTTTGACATCTTTCTACCTCGCTTGTTGTCTACGCGCTTATGCACTTTGCTTGATTTTCACTAGTTTTAATTGATCTCTTGGTTCACCTTACTCCCCTTCCCTTCCCAGCTTGAGAAGAATCCTTACTAGGATTGAAGGGGTGGGAGGTTGAGGACCTTCGGTTATGGGTCTTAGGAGTCACCGGTGTAGGAACCAAGTGTAAAAATCGGGGTTGTATTCTAACTTAGCTGTGTGATCAAGATCAAAAGGGTGAGTGCCAACGTGCATTATGTAAGTGAGGACATCTATTAGGAAGTTACCAGAGGCATCACGGCTAGCAATGTGTAGTTCCTCCTCAGTTAGCAGGTGACTGAGATAAGGATGTCCCTTGATGTGCTCTTCTAGGGGACGATTGCAAAGAGTGGTTAACACTCTGTAGGAGGTTGGTGCGATATAAATGGGGTCGTACTCCGCTGTTTTGATTGCGCGGCGTTGCTCTGCGTTGGTCATGACTTGGCATCCCTCTACTTCTCATTGCAACCTAAGAGTGTACCAGTGTCTCAAAAATGGGGATTCAGTCCCAGCAAGTTGGGATATTTTTGCGATTTCTTAGTCAGTGATGGCAGAAGTGGTTAGCTGATCGTATGACGTTATGAGGCGTTGTTTGAGGGCTTGCTCTTTAGAGACCTCGCTGTCGAGCAATACAACAGGCAGAGTTTGCTGCCTTTGCGAAGGCAAGTTCAAACCTCTCCCAAGAATAAGGGATTGTGCGAATTTCGATTGCAAAAGGTTCGGGCAACAAGCCTAAGTCCAAGCGGTCATAGCTCAGAGCCAGCTCTCTATAGGTGGCATCGAGCAGCCTAATGCAATCAACATGTCATCCCCTGTATCTACAGCTAGATCTGAGGCCAGTGTCAAAAATGACTTCCGCTCATAGGAGGGTTTAAGACGTGCTAGTGGTTGGGGTTTGATGGCACTAGAGCCTTTGACAGTGGATAGTTGTGGTTGCAGGTGTGCCTTAGGTAGCAATTGGGCTTCCTAGCTTAGGGATGGGGGAGTAGCAGCTACTTCTAATGGACTACTACCTTCAGAGTGGATCATTGTTGTCGGATGGACTCTAGTGGGTGATGGGTCATGCGAGGGTGTCTGTCGTTTGGGCCGGTAGGCTTGTGCGAGTCTCTCGGGCACATGTGTAGATGGGCTTGATGGATGTGGCCCTGGGGAGCACTGTGGCTCATGGTTTTGAGGTTGGATGGGACTGAAAGTGATCAAGCTCGGGGGTAGCATACGAGTGGCGGTCTCAGCCAGGTGGGCTTTAGGGACATATAACCAGGTGTTTCCCTCATAGTAGCCTTGCATCTGCAGGAGGGCTTTGGAGACCCACCTTCGTCGGATCATGCCCTAATTTCTGTAACTACGCCTTGGTGTCCTAGGTTTAGAGCTATAGGTCTTATGAGTTTGTGTGTGACGACTCCTAGGCGGCGGTTGTGACTGTTTAGGCCTCCATTGAAAACTAGGTTGTTGAGCCTTAGCTTTTGTCACCACGAATAGTGGTTCTTGAGAGGTGGTGGGGGGCGGCCGGTCACTACCCTTCTCCTTAGATCCGAATGCTAATAGTTCTATCAGTGATCATGCGGACTATTCCATCATGCCACCCTTGCTGAAAGGTGTATCAATGCGGATGTTGCCTATGGCGAGGTGAACGTGTTGCGACTCATAATCGACATGGCAACGAGTTCGCTTCTTGAAGGTTTGCCCTAGTAGTGTCTCCGTGCCTACGTCCTTGGTGTTTGGCAACACATAGAAGATCATTGGTACAGTTTCAGTCTCGATAGAAACGGCGGCCCTGCACTTACCGAGGAGTGCATAGGAGCGGCCCCCATATGGATTTAACCTGGCGTTAGTGGGTTGTAGTGGTGGTTTGCTAAGTTGGGTCCAATGATCATGAGTTAGGACATTGAAGTCCGCTTCCTTGTCAATTAAGGAATTGAAGATGCATGTCCGCTTGGTAGTGACCGTGATGTGTAGGTATACAGGTTCCACGATTTCCTCATCCGCATCATTGATTTCGGTGATGGTGGCTACTCGGACGTTGATTGGTGGTTCCAACATTGGTGGTTCATGCAAAGGATGCACGAGGGGATAGTATTTCTTGACATGGCTACCATTGAAGAAGCCTATTCCTTTGCCGACTAGAGTTTCGAGCTCGACATTGCCCGTTTGGCTGATCGCATGGACCCTGAGAGGTCCAAGACCCCGAAACTTCATTTTTTGCTTATGTCCCTTGACTGAGTATAGGAGCACTACGTCGCCTTGTTCGAAGTCACGTTGCTTGACATGCTTGTCAAACCAGCTCTTGCATCATGCCTTCTCGCATATGAGTGCATGAGTGGCTAGAAGACGGGTCTCCAAGAGGCGTTCGAGTTCTACTAGGCATTGCGTCCATGCTTCCTTTCCTTCCCATCGCTCCTGAAGCACAATTCATAGGCTAGGCATGAAAGAATTCTACAGGGAAAATTTCTTCAGTTCCATAGGTCAAGTCTAAAGGGGGTCTATCCGACAGCCGTTTTGTAAGCTGTGCGGTAAGCCCACAAGGCCGACATCAGCTTGTTATCCCAGTCACTGCGTGAGGCCGAGACTACCTTGGTTAGGACGTTGACAAGAATCTTATTTGTGGATTCCGCCTGGCCGTTTGCTTGAGGGTAGTATGAAGAGGATTTCCGATGGATAATTAGGAAGGTGGATAGGAGATGAGTTATCACTTCATTGATGAAGTGTGTCCCCTTGGTCATTGACTAGTTCGACGGGGCATCCAAATCGTGAGATCACCTACTCCCATAAGAACTTGGCAATTATTCGAGCATCGTTCTTTTGGGTTGCTCTCACCTCTGCCCACTTCGTTAGGTAGTCTGTGGCCACAATGATGTATTTGGCCTGAGAATACTATGCAGCAGGACTGATGGGTCCCATGAAGTCGATCCCCCATTTTTTGAAGGGTTGTCATGCAATGACTGGGGTCAACTCCATCTAACCCTTGCGAATCGGGACCTTCGTCCCACTGATATTCGTCACAATGCTTAACAAATCGCGCGGCATCACGAAACAGTGTTGGCCACCATAGTTGAGATTACAACACCTTGCGGGCCGTTGTGTCTCTGCAAAAGTGTCCACTAGCAATCCCACTGTGTGCCTCCGAGAGCACGTCGTGCATCTCATGTTCGCACATGCATCTGCGCATCAATCCATCTTGCCCTAAGCGATATAGCTGGCCTGCTATCAACTAGTAGGGCTGGATTTTGAGAATAAGTCACCTCAGTCTTGCCTTCTCTATTGGTCGTTTAGGCAGTCCATGCTCAAGTAGTTGGACTACGTCATCTGCCCAGTATGGTGTTAAATCGGCCTTGAATAAATCCCTCCCATTGGAGAGGTTAAAGAGGTGGCCGTCTAGCAGTTCATCGGCAATGCCTTCTCCAGCGGATTCCCCTGTGGGGATGCGTGACATATGATCAGTCAAGTAGTGTCATTTCCCCTTCCGTACAACCACAGAGAGGTCAAACTCCAAAAGCAGAAGGAGCCACCGAGCTATGCGTCCTGTAGCGCAAGGTTTGTTCACTAGGTATAGCAAGGCTTGATGGTCTACAAAGAAGATAAAGGGCGTAGCCAATAGATAATGCCGAAACTTCTTTACAGCAAACACCATGGCCAAGCCCTCTCTTTTGGTCGTCGAGTAATTCATATTCGTCTTCGTCAGCTGTCGGCTAGGAAAGCTCACTGGATAATCTAGGTTGTGCTCGCCAAGTTGGCACAACACTGCCCCCACAGCAATTTTAGAAGCATCAATGTGCACGTGGAAGGTTATGGTCTAATCCGGGGCTCGTAGAATTGGTGCTGTGGTTAGAGCCTTCTACAGCTCTTCATATCTACGTTGGCAGGCTTCACTCCATTCGAAGACAATAAGTAGTTTGTATAAAGGTCTTGCTATCAATGCCTAATTCAACACAAACCGTTGATAGTATCCCATATGGCCTACGAAACATTGAACTCCCTTGTAGTTGGTTGGGGATGGAAGGTCGATAATAGCCCTGACCTTCAAGAAGTCAGTGGTTGGTAATGCCATTCTTCGACACCACATGGCCAAGGATGCATCCATGTTTCACCCAAAGCTGGCATTTCAAGGGATTCAGGGAGAGATGATATAGGCGACACCGATCAAAGACTACTTGGAGTTTGTTCAAGTGTTCCATCTAGGTCGAGTGAATGCAGAGGTCATCGACAAAGACTTCTAACTCCTTGCGAAGCATGTCTTTAAATATGGTACACATGAGACGTTGGAAGGTGGCAGGGGCATTAGTCAACCCGAAAGGCATGACTATGTACGCAAAGATGCCCCACTCAGTGGCGAAGGCAGTCTTATGCCTATTGACAGGATGCACTTGCACCTGGTTGTATCCTGAGAAGCCATCCAAAAAACTGTAGGCCTCCTTGCCTGCCACTCTTTCAAGCATGTGCTCGGTGTATGGCAATGGATAATTATCCCTTTTGATAGCAACGTTCACCTTTTTATAATTGATGCACGCTCTATTTTTTCAATTTCTCTTCATCACAATGACTATGGTGAATTCCCAGTCCATGTGCTCAATTTCGTAAATGAATCATGTTTTCATCAGCTTATCAATTTCTTCCTTGACAGCATGAGCGTGCTTAGGATTCATTAGATACAGTCGCTGCTTCATTGGCCCTGCGTCTGGTGTCATGGGTATGTTATGAGTCACCACACTCAGATCTACCCCTACCCCTTTAAGCTCTTCCAAGGACCATGCGAACACGTCCACATACTCTCGCAAGAGGGCGACCAGACTTGCCTCCTTGTCCTCATCCAAGTCATCAACAATGAAGACTGGTCGGAGTGTCTCCCATTCCCGGGCTAAGTTCACCTCTTTGACCCTGGCTGGTCCCTCGATTGGTTCGCTCATTTGCCCTTGCCGTTTGAGACCCATCAAGATCACTACCCTATCGCCTTTCTTGAATTTCATAAATCATTTTGGGAGGTCCCGTGGTTTTCGTTGCTCCTCTGTTTAGGTGTCCCTGGGTTGGTTCGCCCTTTCTTGCTTCAATCGTTTACGCCTCAGGTGGACAGGTAAGTCCTCGGCTATGCGTTTGGGCGGCCTAGGTATTTTTGGGTCACTATTCGAGCTCACTTCTAACTCAGAGTCGAACTTGCCGTCTTCGCTAGAAGACGGGGTCTCCCCTGGTGGTCGCAATTCAGATGGTGATTCTGCTCTAAGCACTTGTCACCCCTGGTTGAGCTAGGCCTGCTTGCTCAAGGTCTATGGCTACTACGTGTTCTAACCAGGCACGGTCACAATTCATGTGCATGAGTCCTCGCTCTGTCTTGTAGACACTTCTCTTTTGCAGCTTGGAATCTACCCGTATTTGTTCTATTTCATGTCGCTCCGTGTCGTACTCTACCGAATCCACCTCATCCTCACTTTCATCCCTGAAGGGTTGGCAGTCTTCGTACTCATCATCAGAGTCCTCTGCACTAGCCGGTTCATCGTTCCGTAGGGCTTGGTACTTCTCTTGTTGCTAATCCGGGACTAAGGACCAGTTGTACATAAGGTTCAAGTCATGCACTCTGGTCCATTTGCCACTCGGATTCGCCTAAGAGGTCTTAGAGAGGTGTTGTTAGCCATCTTGTCTGTTAAGTATTCCAGGGCCTCCTGGAGTTCTTTCTTGTTGCCTGGCACTTGGAAGGTGATGGGCTTAGGTCTCCCAAGATGGATTCCTTCCATCATGCACACTGGTATAGTGGGCGTGCCATCGGTCACGCCCATTATCTTGATGGCTTGCTCATGTGCTTCTTGGTCTGAGAACGGCAGGTCGATTGTAGCAAGGACATGCATCCAATCGCGCTCATCTTCTGGACATGGGATATACTTGGTCAAGGGCCCATAAGACTTCTTGACTTGACTGTCACCCTTGAGCATTGAGGAGATGGCATCCAAGTTGACTGGTGAGGTTTTCCAAGTGTCCATCTCCACCCTCACAGCTTCCATCCTGTTGCCTAAGAATATCAAACCGTTACCCCAATCTTCAATAACTCTGGCATTGTGCATCTAGGGCCGGCCTAACAGGACATCGTAGTCCACCCCCTTCATGACTATAAAGTTGACCGAGAATTGGACACCTGCAATTTTTACTGGCCAGTTTTTAAGTACCCCGAATGGCCTCACCCTCATGCCATTTGCTAATGTGACGTTAAACCGAGCAATCTCAACATGTGGGTTTCCCCAAGTTTGCAGTACCGCATGGCTTAGCACACTAACCCTAGCTCCCGTGTCCATGATCCCCTTTCTTGTTGTGTCTCCTAAGGCTAGGACTGGTAACACTGCATGCATCTCGGTGCCTTCCCAGAAAGCGTTAATGTGCAAGGATTTTGGCATAGAGTGTAGCGTTAGACTCAGTATTTGTGTTTCTACGTCCTGATCTTGCAGATCCGACGCCTGTTCTCGTGACTCCTCGACCACTGCTTGAGGTTTTGCCATAGGGTGGGGTGCTACTTAAGCAGGTCTTCTAGGCTCAACGTCACTGAGGTGGTCACTAGCATGGTGAGGAGACTGTCGGTTGCTCGTCCCTCTCCTGTGCCGAATTGTCCTGGCCAATGGCCATTACTAATTTGTGGGCCTTCAGCATCAAGGCTTGCCCTAAGGGGTGCTGTCTGGGGTGCAGTTGCCCTTCCTGACTTTGGTTAAGGGGGTGAGTCTGTCGTGGTCATGGTGATGAGATCCTCACTCCCATCCTCTAGGATGGGCTCAACGTCTCTTAAGTGCGCTTCTAGGATGGGCTCAACATCTCTTAAGTGCGCTTCTGCCTCTTTTACCCAATCCCTCACCTTCTCTATGGCCTCGAGTTGGCTCTTCGGATGTGGGTACTCCCCTACCTTGGCACTCCCCTTTTCGACCGCCTTGGGGGCTGAAGTTTTCATCTCTGCGTCCTCGACTTTCTTTCCAATAGGTAGAGTTTAGCACTCTCAGCTTTCAGTGCGATCTTAGCCTCCGGCCTCCTCTTCCTTCGCCTGCGGCTCTTTTTTCCCGTCGAGGCTGCATCAAGGTTGCTAGGCCTTGGTAGTGATATGCCAGCCTGCTTTGTCTGGGCACGGGTCATGACCCACAATGGGATGGGTGTGGCCTCCCCATCAAGGTTCTCGACGCCGAACAGCCCCAATGGGATAGATGGTACTTTGATTGATTTTGTAGAAGGTTTTCGCTTTGGGCAATCGACGAAGAGGTGGGTGATTCCACACTCTACACACCTTAGGTCAGCTTTGTCTCTGTTCTGCTACTCCCTCTCAGGGCAACACGATGAGACATGGCCTGGGTGTCCACAGGTCCAACAGATGATTGGATCATGCATCTACCTCCCTAGGCCTCTACCTCATCCTCTTCCTAACGCCATCACTGGTACTAGTCGATAGTCCATGAGGACGGCGTTACCCTCTTCGTCATGAGAGACATAAGAGTATAAGTAAGTCTCTTCCTCATTTGGCTCTTCCACGTAGTGGACTGGAGCATCACTCAGTGGATGGGTCACATAGGGACCGGGCGGCCTAGGTATACCTGTAGGGTTTATGTCCATCCTGGGGATAGCCGGCTTCATGTCGTTAGGCGCAGGAAGGGCCAATGGGGCTCCACTTCCGAAAAGTGGTTGCGGTCTATTTGCTAGGTAAGGCTGACCATATGCTTGGGAGTACGGACGTCTCCTAGGCAATCTGCAGTGCATAGCATCGTGACCGAACCTGCCACAGTTAGTGCAAGGTTTCGACTGAGGGTCTTGACACTCGGTTGGCAAATGATTTCCGCTACAATACACACATTGGATGTGTGGCCATGTTGGTCGTCTCCATAGGTCTTGCAGCTTGACTATCTCCATCTTGACATCAGCCAACAAGTCGTGGTTCATCTCAATGGCCTTCCCCTTATCTTGGGATGATGGTGCAGGTCACTCACCAGAGGTTGGTGCTCTTTCCAAACCTCGCGAGCTAGTTTCTTCTGAATTGGAGTTCCTGGAGCTCCTCTCTTTCAGTTGGTCGTCAACTCTGATAGCTTCCTCAAAAACCCTAGGTAGCGTGTCTCGCTGCAAGCCCGAGTTGGCTACCAAAGCCTTATACAATTCCTCGTTTCGAATTTCGCTGATGAATACAGTTGAAACTGCTCTTTTAGTCGGTCATTCACCTGTAGGGATTCTCTTCAAGAGGCTCCTTATGTGAGTTATGTAATCGCGAATGTCCTCCTTCTCTTTTCTGCTTGACATTCATTAATCGCACCAGCAGATTATCGAAGTTTCCAAGCTTGGCAAATCTCTTAATGAAGAGATCCTTGAGGCTATTGAAGTTTTCCCACTCTACGGCATCTAAACTTGTATACCAGGTCCTGCCCTTGTCACCTAAGCAGAGTCCGAATGCTTGAGAACGCTGAGTCAGGTCATTGAGGCCGTTGGCTTTGCAGACTTGCTCGAACTGCTCTACAAAGCTCTATGGGTCGTCATGGGGTTGGTACTTGTCGAGCTCCTTTGTGATTATTGAGATTTTAGACTAGCTCTTAGAGACTTGGGTTGCTCCTAACCCTGCCAGCAATGAGGTTGCTATGTTGCAGCACTTTGCTCTGCTATGGTGTTGTCTAACAATCGCTTCATAAGAAGTTCACTCAGCATTAAGTCTCCTTCTAGGGCTCACTCGTGATCCGTTCGGCTTCTGCCGGCTAAGTTCAGCACTCGCTATACCTCACGCAACTCCATGCTTTGCCTTTGACTCCTGACCTGCTCGTCTCTATTGTACGGGGCTATGCCTTGCAACACCTTATGGGCTAGCTTCCTCTGTTTTTCTAAGTTTGCAATGATAGCATCCGACCGCGGTGCTCATATCAGGCGTGCGCATCATAGCTGCTGACCAATTGATGAATCACCTCTGGGAAGACGCCCAAGTCGAGTTCCTTGTTAGACCTGAGGTCCGAGCTTTCCTCCGCCATAATCAAGTTCTCTTGCTTCGCCAAGCTATCAATCGAATTGAGTGGGTTTGTCAAATCCCCTTCGCTTGCGCCGCTTGCTTAGTCCTACTTTGCGTGTTGATGGTTTGTCTCCGTCCGTGGGTTCTCTCCTATTTGTGGATTCCTTGAGTGGCTTATCTGAGTGAGTTCCTTGACTTATTAAATGCAATTCTCAAGTTATCTCCACTCCGTGCATGTGTTCTTTCTGGTGCACGTGTGTTCAATCAGGCTTTCAATTTTTCTTAAGTACACTTCAAGTGCGGAAATTCAAGATGAGTGTGGCAAACAGCCTCTAAGCGTCTCATGCACCCTTGGGCCTAATAAGCTTGGTAGATCGATTCTCTGGCCGTTTAGGAGGGATTTAGGGCCTCTCAGCTACGTTGTCTTATCGTTTCTTTTGGGTTCGATCAGGGTTTTATGGCTCGACAGGTTACCTCTAGGTCTCTAGGTTTCTAGGTATCGCAACAACCCACTCGAACTGTTAAGCGGCCATGCCTTATGATTTTGTCTACTCGGTGCGCTAGAATCAGGCTTTAAACGTCAGGAAGGCTTACGACAGGTTGCGCCGCTGAGCTCCAGTTGGGTCAAGTCAAATCTCTGAGATTGAGTTGGGCACACACTAAGCCCAACTGGTCCGAATTGCAAGGGCCGAGAGAGTGACTCAGACGAGCCAAATCTCGCCTATTCGAGTGCAAAAAGTTTTTTCTTTTTCGTAGGTCGAGGGCCGAGTGTCGTGTCCTGGGCCGAGTAGACTTCGGGTTGAGTGTTAGTTTGGTCAAAGGGCCGAGTCGAGTAACTTGGACAAGCCGAACTGAGTAACTCGGACGGGCCGAATCGAGTATCGGGTCTGAGGGCCGAGTAGGGTTTTTAGGTCGAGGTTCGAATGGGTGGGTCCAAGGGCCAAGTGGGTGGGTCCAATGAATGCCGCGCAATGATGATTTCGATCAAATCTCCCTAGTCAGGCAATCATCCCCTGCATAAACTTCCAAATCCTGGCTAAGGCACCAAGGGAAGTGATTGGTATACCTGGGGTGAGCGGTAGGCTCTCCGACAATGCGATCGAATCGAATCTTTGCAGGGGTCTCTCTCTCTCTCTCTCTCTCTCTCTCTCTCTCTCTCTCTCTCTCTCTCTCTCTCTCTCTCTCTCTCTCTCTCTCTCTCTCTCTCTCTCACTGCAATGGTTGCAAATGAGCTCTCCCTTGGCCTCTTGGCCCTTAAATCCCTTCTCGGGCAAGGCTTTGACACTCTCAATCACTCACTTGCTAACATTAAGCATCCCAAGCTAGCTTTTTGCCATTTTTTGCATGTTTTATGCCCTGTTTTGCCATGTTTGCAACAGTAAACCCTACCCTTTCCCGGTTCAATTTCCTAATACTATCCTACACTAAGTGCAACGAGAATCGAAAGCAATAAACTTACATGATTTCTCCCTATTTTCCAATCATCAAACAAACTAACTAACCCAAAATACTTACTTGTTTCGAAGATCAAAACACCCAAGCTTCCTACCTACCTCAAGCTCCGTTTCGGGGGAGAATCCCTTACTTCGATGCTTGCCTCAACTGCGAAGACCCATAGGCCGCTTATTTTTTCAAGCGTTCCAAGTGAGCTCTAATGGCTACCTCTCACTTAGTCAACGCGCCCTCAATCCTACGAGTGTAGTGAGCTTACCTTGATGCCGATATGAGTTGCCTCCTCTCTTCCACACTCCGGTAGCTCCACGATCCTAGATGCTAGCTCAAGCATGCTCAAGCCTCCTCCTTCTCCAAGCTCCAACCGCCATAGTCGTGCACGCAAAAGAAGGAAAGAGAAGAGAAGAGAAGAGAAGATGGTGAAGAGCTTCACCCCCTTGATCCCTCACTTCCACTCACTCCCTCACTCAGTCTCACAATCACTCCCTCTCTCAAGAGCACACACAAGCAAGGAGAGAAGAAGAAGAGAAGAAGAGAAGAGCTCTTGTTGGGCACACACCAAAGAATTAGCTTCCATTCACTTTTTAAACTTTATATATACAAACCCTAAAACCCCATGGGCACCCATCCTTTTTTACATGACTGGCCACTGTGGCAAGGTCCCTGTTTCTAATTCCCTCTTTTTGCTTCCTGCCCTAGGCCTATATTCGGCCATTCTTTTACAGGTGGCACAGGAGAAAGCCTGGCGCTCTTTTACAAGATTTTTTGGAGTTTTTGAGGCGCCTTTTATTTAAAACTACGCTTTTGGCCCCGGCTTAGCTTTGGAGCCCGCCTGCGTGTCCTTGCTCCTTTTCCAGAGGCGCCTTTTATTTAAAACTACGCTTTTGGCCCCGGCTTAGCTTTGGAGCCCGCCTGCGTGTCCTTGCTCCTTTTCCATCTTCTTTTTGCTTTTTCATTCGCCCTTCCACCTTCTCGGCTTGGGGTTAACAAGGAAGTCACAAGTCTTCTCCAAGTTCCAAGAATATAAGGCAGCAGTTGAAAATAAGCATGAGTTACAACTCAAAGCTCTTCATACAGACAATGGAGGAGAATATACTTCGAATGAGTTCAAAGATTATTGCAAGGCTTTTGACATTCAACATGAGCTTACCATACCACATCATCCACGGCAAAATGGAGTTGTCAAAATCAAGAATCATACACTACTCAATGATGCAAGAGCCATGCTATCACTAACTCATAGAATATTGGAAAGAAGCAATTGCTAGAGCAACATATCTTCAGAACAGGTTGTACTCAAACTCTCTAAACAAGAATACTCCTTATGTATTGTAGTTTGGTTACCCTCTTGACTTATCACATCTAAAAGTTTTTGGATGCACTGCCTTTCTTGTCAACCCGAATCACAAATCCAAATTCTCTCCCAGAGCCACACAATTAATTTTTACAGGATATGGTGAGCCACATGGTCACAAAGCCTATCGATTTTATGATCCCAACAACAAGGTTTTTATTTATCATGGAAGTGCCATCTTTCTTGAAGTTAATCTTCTTCCAGCAAACACCACAAATTCTCAATCTCTCACACTTTATCCCACCGTTCCCTATGATATCAAATTTTTTACATTAGACATGGCTCAAGTAGGCCCACCATATCTTCTACAAAATCCCCTCTTTCTAGTTCTCTCCATTCTAGCTCTTCACCATTATCATTATCCTTATCTCATTCTAGAGGTCCAAGGTTAGTTGGTTCATATGAACAACCCTCACCTCCAAAAGATTCTATCCTTAATGCATCAAATAATACCTTAGCCCAAAATCCAAAATGAATTAATGAGACAACTCATCACACAGCATCTGGCGTGGTCAAATCAGTTCAAACAGTGCCTACTCTTCACGCCATGTAGCAATAGCTGACGCCTCCATCTCATGCCACACAACAGCAACTGGCACCTCCACTTAACGCCATGCAACAACTGGGACCTTCATTTAGTCACAAGCTATAGCAAATGGCGTAGTTTGGCACTTCATTTAATCCGTCTCCAAGCCAACAACCTACCACCATTAAGAGTAACCATTTTCACACTCCAACTTAGCTCCATACTCTCACTTATCCACAGCATACAAGCTCACTATCTGATGCAAAAACTCTACATAAGCATCAAGCCTCTTATCCTTCAATCCCACAAATTCCGTATCATCAAAAAGATTCTAGTCCTCTCCATGCCTCCACTCAACAGTTACCTCCATCCTTTTCCATTATAGGACACAAACTCTGAAGGTTTGCTCGCATAGTAGCAATGTCTTCAACATCAAGCAATACTTCCCCTACTTCTCTCATTGTTACCACTCTACGGCCTCCATCTCCAACTTCTCCATCAATCCCCATTACTCTCTTCAGTACTTCCGACTCCGAAACTGAAGAGGTACAACCACAATCAACTCCTTACTTCAAAAATTTACATGCCCTTCATCTTCAAGCTAACATTGCCCTTGGACAAGCATGAGATTCGCCTTCAATCACTATTCCCAAACCCCCAATCTACCCTTTTGTCACTCGAGCACTTCAAAGTCCTGAAGCCTCTCAATGGCAAGCTGTAATGCTCGATGAATACAAAGATCTTCTTCAAAATAATACCTAGAAATTGGTGCCCCTTCCTCCTCTCCTGGAGAATCTGCAATAAGCTGCAAATGGGTACTTCACAAAAAGCTCAAACCAGATAGCTCCATCGACAAGTACAAAGCTCAACTTGTAGCTTGTGGTTTCGAAGAAATTGAAGGCCTCCATTACGAAAGTATATTCTCTCCCATGCTATCTTTATCCTCCTTACGGGTATTACTCTCCATAGCTACTCATTTCAAATTAATTCTTCACCATATTGATGTCAAAATTGCCTTCTTACATGGTCGCTTAAAAGAAAAAATCTATATGTCTCAACTAGCAAACTTTGTTGATCCAAAATTTCCTGCACATGTCTATCTACTGCATAAAACTCTTTATGGCCTAAAACATGCACCAAGGCAGTGGTACACTCGTATTCATTCTCACTTACTACACCATGGCTTTTGGCGGCTAGAAATAGATCACAACATTTATACTCTTCTTCAGGGTAATACCATCATTATCTTAGGTCTCTACGTTGATGGCATTCCTATTCTTGCCAACTCTCCTCACGCAATGTCCAAAGCCAAAGCTATCATATCTTTACAGTTTGCTATAACAAACTATTTTCCTATACATTATTGTCTTGGCATTGAAATTGAACAGTCACCTAGATCCATCAAAATGCATCAACATATCTACATTATGTCTATTCTCTCCTGTTATTCCATGCTAAAATGTAATCCCATGGTCACTCCACTTGCCCAAAATCTCCAATTAAATCCATTCTCATCCCATTCTCTTTCAACTAACCAGGCTTGTGAAATGGAGACTATTCCTTATATGGAAGCACTTGGATATCTTCGATATATAATTACTTGTACCCATCCAGATTTATCTTATGCTGTAAAATACATTCTCTCCAAAGCCATGCATCAACCCACTTATGAACATTGGAAGCAACTCAAACAGGTCTTATGATATCTAAAGGCAACATCAAATGTGGGGATTTGTTTTACAAAAGATAGCAATGATTTTATCCCAAGATCTCTCATTGGTTTAATCATTACTCTAGCAGGAGGTCCCATCTCTTGGAACACCAAATAGCAACACTCTGTAGCACTTTCTACTACTAAAGCCGAATATGTGGCATGCAGCATGGCTGCTGAGGAAATAATTTATCTAAAGAAACTCTTGGAAGACATCAGTTTTGGGTATGAGCCTCAGCAAATTCCAATCTTCATCAACAATAAAGCATCAATCTTTGTCATTCAAGGCCCAAAATTAAGTATTAAACTCTGTCATATTGATATGAGATATCATTTTGTATGTGAATTAGTTGAAAAATCCCATATCATAGAAGTACAATGGGAAAAAGGGCCATGTAAAAAAGGGAAAAGGGGATGACCGCCCAAAAGGGATTTAGGGTTTTGTATATAAAGTTGAAAAGTGAATGAGAAGCTCATTCTTGTGTGTGGCAAAAAGTGGCTCTCCTCTTCTTCTTCTTCTCCTTGTTCTTGCTTGCTTGAGCTTGTGCTTGAGAGAGGGAGTGTGAGAGTGTGAGGGAGTGAGTGTGTGAAGGTGAGGGATCGAGGAGGAGAAGCTCTCCATCTTCTCCTCTCTTGTTCTCTTCTCTTCTCTTCTCTTGCTCGCGGTGATGGAGCTTGGAGCGTGGAGCTTGAGGATGGAGCTTGCTTGAAGCTTGCACTTGGATCGTGGAGCTACCGAAGTGCGCGGGAGAGGAGGTAACTCGAACGGCATGGAGGTAAGCTCACTACACCCGTAGATATGGATGGCGCGTTGGCTATGTGAGAGGTAGCCATTAGTGCTCAGCTTGGAACGCTTGAAACAATAAGCGGTTCATGGGTCTTGGTGGTTGAGCGAAAGCTCCCACAAAAGATCCAAGGCTATTAATGTAGAAGAGGGTCTAAGGTAGTATTATAAGAGAGTGTGCTAGAAATTTTTTAAGCCAAAGAAGGGGACTCCCAGCTCTCTCCTATAATACTACAATACTACTTTTGGGCCTCTCCTACATTAATTTAAAAAAGATACCTCTCTATCCAAACTTCCTTTCACATTTCTTTCTTTTTTCTCTTATCAATGATTTTTAAAAAGACACATCTTTCTTATCTCTCATTAATAATTCTCTCTCTCTCTCTATGCCCTCTTTGCAGATCAGAGGTGGAGAGTGAGGAGCATTTTGTCCTCAGATGCCCGGCATACTCAGAGTTGAGATCTAGATACACATTGAGCAGCTCACTTCAGGGATGTATGACTGATATGGATCAGAGATCATTTGGCCGTTTTCTAGGAGAGGCATGGCACATCAGAGAGCAGAGCACACAGTGTGTCCCAGTCAGAGAGGGGCCCACCTAGACGACTATTACACAGTTCTTTCAGACAGACAGAGTGAGAGCTACTGTACCAGCCTCCAGCCAGACCTCCGGGCTCACACTACATCAGGCTGAGGACCAGCGTACCCGACGCCGCACGAGGATTCGGGGGTTTCGGACCCCACAGCCACACCGACAGGAGATCCGAAGGATTCTTGATCTACATCAACAGCAGACTGAGATCCGACGACACTCGACACATTGGATCTCAGATCTCCAGTTTGCTCTTCCTCCACCGTCGATGTACCACATCCTGCATCCAGGAGGGATCACCTGCTATTAGCGACTTCGACGACTGCTACTACATCCCAAGATAGTATATCTCCCTGCATTTGTTACATATACACATCGCACCACTTTATCACAGCCGACAGTTGTTCCCCTATCACAGCCGACATTTGTTCCCCTTTTGTAGCCATTATCCGGAGTACCAGAGCTACATACGCACATACACATATACAACACTTATCACACTCACAACACCGTATTTTCAATTTTCAATTTTTAGCTTTTCATTCAGCACTTTTATTTTGGATAGCTGGACCTCATCAATTGTATCACAGTTTGTCTCGTAGGCCAGTTTTGGTCTTTAGAAGACGTTAATATAACTCTCTCTCTCTCTCTCTCTCTCTCTCTCTCTCTCTCTCTCTCTCTCTCTCTCTCTCTCTCTCTCTCTCTCTCTCTCTCTCTCTCTCTTATCCAAAAGTTATTTTTATCTCTCTCTCCTCCCTCTCTTCTCCATTGAGTCCTAATACCCTTCCAATTGAAATTCCTTACATTCAAAGTATCTAGAATATATTTTTTATTTTAAAGACTAGGCAAAACATTGATGAATTACTTAGTCAAGGTGGATTAGAGTTTGTATGAGCAATAATATTTAAAGATATGTCTTTAGTTTTGTAATATACACTAGACAAACCTACATTGATTTGTCCCTCTATGTATATCTCCATGTGTATGCATGCACATACATGTATGTCTCATTAAGAACTTGTTTCTATATCTCTCTCTTATTCAAATACCTTGATTTGTCTCTCTATGTGTATGTGCATGTGCATGCATGCATGCGTGTGTGTCTCATTAAGAACTTGTTTCTATATCTCTCTCTTATTCAAAAACTATTATCACTAAAAATCTCTCTTTCTCTCCCTCTCTCTCATCATTAATGTGTGTGTGTGTGTGTGTGTGTGTTGGAAGTCCTAATAGCATGCACACATACATGTACACACATATAATTAGTTCAAAGAAGTATAACTATATTTTATAGCACGTGAATCTTAATATTACAAAAACATGATGTAAAGTTAGCAAAGACATACACAATGAGAGATCAAGATTATGCTCTCTCTCTCTCTCTCTCTCTCTCTCTCTCTCTCTCTCTCTCTCTCTCTCTCTCTCTCTCTCTCTCTCTCTCATTAAGCATATTGATTGAGCATCAAATTTATATTTATTTCACCAATCAGTATCCCGTCTTGTCACCACAATAAATAATTCACAAATGTACAAGCTTTAATAATGAGTTTTTATTTTTTAACCAATGTTTAATGAGGTTACTAGAGCCATATATAAAGAAAAATGTTTAGTGAGTATTTGGAATGGATGCAAATATAGACATGTTTATACACCAATCCATGGTTATTGAAGAGAACTTACATCTCATATTTGGAAAGAGAAAAGCTTTTCCAATGTTGGCTATAGTGTGACTAGCAAAGCAAAGACTCTGATACGTGTATTTTATTTTGTTGAGAAAAGACAAACATACATTGCTTGGTTAGCTACAATCATATTTATGATAATCTTTTACAATCATTGTCTATCAGTTTGTGGAACAATAGTACACTTGCCAGAGATCAATATAATATAAATCTAGATCCGGATTGCTTGTAAAAAAAAAATAGTATTGCAAATGAGAGGGAGAGAGAAAAACTATTTACAAGTAAAGAGCAAACTATTTGTTGCAACACATGTTATAATCTAATGTAATCAAACCTAGAGTACTCGCACAAATACTTTTGTCTTGCAAACGAGAGAGAGAGAGAGAGAGAGAGAGAGAGAGAGAGAGAGAGAGAGAGAGAGAGAGAGAGAGAGAGAGAGAGAGAGAGAGAGAGAGAGAGAGAGAGAGAGAGAGAGCTGTTCGTTGCAATACATATCACAATCCAATGTAATACAAGCTCTATCAATTTGGAGTGCTTATACAAATATTTTCATATTGCAAACATGAGAGAGAAAGAGAGAGAGAGAGAGAGAGAGAGAGAGAGAGAGAGAGAGAGAGAGAATATGCATTGTGTGAGAGGAGAGAAAAAGACAAAGAGAATGAGCTACTTATGTGTAGAGAGAGAGAGTGTGTGTGAGTGAGTGAGTGAGTAAGTGAGTGAAGATGGTGATAAAGGTAATGATGGCAGTGGTGGTGGTAGAGCTAGCGGGCGGGGGCAGTGGTGGTGGTGGTGGTGGTGGTGGTATAAGTGAAAGTGGAGGTGGGTACATCTAAGGCTGGAATAAGTGAAGTATAGGGAATAAGAATAGTGGGATTGCCAAAAAAACTCAATCAAAAGCTCGCTCACAAAACTCGCTTCTTGCCCTTGCCCTTTCCCACCTATGACTACACTCATGGCATAACCAAGAGAACCCTCTATATATAGCATATCTACAAGGATGGTATCTCTCAAAGTAGCACACATAGGGATGCCACCAGTAGACAAGGAGTGAAACCTAGAGTCATGGGAGTAGACATCCTTATATGTGTGATAAATCCTAGAGGTGATAAGTGTCCACTAAACAAACGAGATGGAACACTGCACCGATGCCTCCATAGCACCCACCCAAGCCACTCTCTCTAGAATCGATATGAGAGCGAGAAGTAGAAACCAGTCGTGGGGTCACAAAATCTAAATCTCTACAACATCTCCTAGAACCACTTCCTTCTTTGGTTGAGTGAGACATCACTATGCCTCCCTTTGGGGCCAATCTAGAGCATCGACTCCATCTATTGGAGATCAAAGCATCAAAGCGTACTAAGGTAGACCATGCAAAATGACTATACAATAATCTAGACAACTCCTAGTCTGTCATATCTCTAAAGTAGGCCATTTGATCTAGAGACATACACATGAAGATCTACTACAACTCCTCATCTAACATCCCTCAACTCATCCTGCTCTCTGGGTATTGTCAAAGGTAACCAATATAGTCAAAAAATGATATTAGCATAATTAATATTAGGATTAAGGTAAAGCATGACAACATAACTCTGCAAAAAAGGATGTTAATTAAAACACATATACTAAAGTACCCTTAAAAGTGAATCATTAACTAATTGAGCAAGCAGACACAAATTACAACTGGGCCTACGACTCCATGCCAAGCTCTTGGCATAGCTTGGCATACACTGGAATGTCTATACATAAGTCTCTATAGAAAGAGAAGCCCACTTCATTCTCAAAAAATTATTGGCCTCCTGTCTCTTTGTCTACATTACCCATGGCTATCTCCTCCACATTCTCCAAGTCTCCTCGCCCTCCATTCCTTGCAACATAGACCCCTCTACCTACATACTCTCCTCGTCCACACTAGGGATATTGCTTTTATCATAAGCTCACGAGCTCCGAGGTACTGACAACTTTGTGATTATTTCATGTCATGGAAAAATTAACAAAAGAGGTCATGTAAAAAAAACGTGTGATTATTTCATGTCATGTAAAAAAAGAGGTCATGTGATTATTTCATGTCATGTAAAAAAACGTGTCATTGCATAGATCATTCCATCTTTTCTCAAAATCTACCTCCAAAAATCTAGATGGACCTCGCTGAACAGTTGCCCCAGCTCCTTCCAGTACCACTTTAAACCAATCTTCATCAAACATGATCATGGAGAAGCTACACTAATCTACTAAGATAATACTTTGCAAGTTGCCAAAATATTCATTCTCATTCACTACAGTATTCGGATCCTTGACCCACCGTTGGCTCTCTTGCTCAAACTTCGCCATGAGCCCACAGTCCATTGTGAAGTGCATTTTATCGATGCACTCAACTTGAAATGTTGCCCCCATGACCACACCGTGCTGTAGATTTTGTATTCTATACCAAAATAGCTAAGTTAGTTGTTATATATAAAATCTAGATATAATAACAAAGGAAGCATGCGATCACCTTCGGACTACATTCCCTCAAGAATTTTCACTCCTCTCTATAGACCTCTAGCCCTTCACGTGAAAATGTAGTCAAAGCTTCATGCAACCACCTCGTAGGTATAAATCGCAGCATCTCCTCCATACCCTTAGGATATCGAATCGGTCGATGGCATATACTACGTCGAAATCGCACTCTCTCCCCTTCTCTTTTAGCTCGCTTGTACTTACCAAGCCACTTCTCCATGGATGCATGGTGCATCATACAAAAATGATTCAAATTCTCCTCCATGACACCATCCATCCTCTTTTCTATCCCATTTTCAACCACCACATCTCCTATTAGTCTATCATCATCCTTCAGTGTCCATAGTATACTGTTGTTAGAATCCACCATCAGAAAGTACTTTGAAATATACACTAATGCCTCCAACACTAGCATATGCTACCAAGTCCTGCAATCTCCACTTCATCCACAAGATGTACTAGGAGGTGAATTTTTATCGTGAGCATGCTCGTGGGTAGGTACTTCTCAAAGAAATAGGTCGTCTTCACTGCTCCCTGCCTTGCGGATTCAATAGAGGATGTCTTGATCTCCTTTTATGAGATCCATTACACTAAATTTGACAACTTATAAATTGCTTAACGAATTTCTGGAGTGAGAAACATTATTATCGCGACCAATAGTACAAATTGCTAGAAATTTAAAGCATTATAAACATCAAATCAATACAAAATAGTGAAATACTTATTGTACTTGCTATCAAGGGTCAGAAAAACTTGGCATGTCTTATGCCAATCATGGGATTTTAGTCATGTTAGTTGGTCACCTTTAGAAAAAGAAAACTTGAGGGAATACATCATACCCATCAGGGTACGAATAGACTTGATCATTTCTTCACCGTGTACTTTTCCTTAGTGGACAAGACCCAAGGAGCACGAGATAGTTACAAGCGACCATCAAAGCTTGATTGCTGACTATGGCCAAAGTTTCTCCATCTTGTCTACCTCCTTCAAATCCATTCATGCCCCTATAGTGTCTCTCTTTCCTATGATATGGTCCCATGATAAGCTACCCACATGCTTGAAAATATGCATGGGATCCAACAAATGGTTGATCTGTAAGTAGGTCTAATATGGCAACTTATAGAAAACTGAGAACCATCGTATTCCGCTTGGATGCAACTCCTCGTGGGCCACTTTCCACTCATACTAGCTTTGGGTATTCATTCGTGTTGGAGGTCATCTAGTAGAACCTTCCCTTAATTCATGGATCTCCAGCAAGAAAGTAGCATGTCCTTGATATACCATCTTCTTCATAGTCTGTGACCTTCAAGAGTCTAATAGTGGCCCACACAATGGACATACATGATAACCTAAGGTTGTCACACTATCCCTATCTAACACAAACATGAACGAGTCATGTTATAGATCAACAACGAGAACGGAAGCCCACTTACCTAAGTACTCCCCGAATCCTGAAAAGTCATGCATTGTCCACATAAGAATGGCTCGTATATCAGTAGACCATCGATCATTATGCTTGCTCATGTCTTCCACAGTAACCCCCTCCTCCTATAAAATCTTGAGCTCATGAACTAATGGGTGGACAGAGATAGACATCCATGTTCTTGACTTTATACCACCCAAGAACGAGCAATCTAAGAATCAGGTGTCCTTTCTTCGTAGAAAGCCATGGTGGAATGTTGTAGTTTACAAGGACTATAGGCCACATACTATAAGAAGTTGAGCAAAGATCGAATGGATTCACGCCATCCATAGCAAGGCCGAGCCAAAGATTCCTTGGCTCTCATTAAAGCTTGGAAAGGTGGAGTCAATGTGGCTCCATGCACATGAATCTACTAATATTTGTTGGACTCCATCTGTGGATCTATTTTGCGTATGCCACATTGTCAAGCTTGCCATGCTTAACATATAAAACATGTGATGTATATATGATATAAGTGAAAAGTGTCTAAGAACCTTCTAAGATATGATTTGCCCTTGCAAGTCCTATTGATATGTGTGAGCACCGTACTTAAAGCATGCCTCCATAGTTGTAGTCTCCTCGAAACAACACACACAATTGTTGCCACATACATGGATTTTTTTTAGTCGATGTCAAGCTTTTGTAACATCATCACAAAACTCAAACAGCAATATGTGATATTTTAGCAACGTAAAAAAGAAAACCCTAGTACCTTTGAAGAGCATAAAAATTGTTTTTATACTGGAGTCAAAGACAAAGGAGTGTAGTATGTACCTGAGCAGCTCGATCAACTCGCATCCATTTCTACTTTGCATGTACACTTAGGAGTGCAAGTAGCATCTTTAAGTGAGATACCCAGTATCCATCATATAATGGTATGGACGTCTTCTCTCTCAGTGGATCAAATGACCCGACATCCATAGGTAGTAATGCATTGATCATTGCCTCCATCTCAAGCTCCAAGTTTGAAGGAAGGTCTAAAAGGCCCACCATCTCTTCTGGTGTCAAGGGCATAGTTAGCAACATGCCCTCCAATGGGTTTATCGGCTCAAGCACTCCATCCATTACATGCCCACAAACTCTTCTTATGGGCTGCAATAGGTGTATTCTTTGGGATGGAACGACCTCTCTCTGTAGATTGTTTTAGGGCACATCTAATATATGTTGTATGTGATATTCAATTACAGTGTGAATGTAAAGATGATTGGTACACATTTTTCTTATTATTAGCTCAAAGTCTAAGATTGCCTAGTTAATGATCTCTAATTGAAACTCGTCGAAGCATTACACATGGTCTATAAACAAGTGACACTTTTGTCAAATTGTTAGCTTGCACTGAGCACAAGTATACAAGACATGCTAATTGAGATATGTCTCATGATCTTGGATATCATGACCATCATCATTGTTCATTTTGTCTATGCTACAATAGGCAACATGCTTTTGTTTCCCTCGTTGTTTCTTTTCTCCCATTTTAGTCTCTACTTTTCTTTCTCACTCTCTATTCTTATCTTTTTCTCAGTCTCTCTATTTGTATCCCCCTCCCTCTCTATTTCTTTCCATCCATCTCTCCACAAACAAATCTAAATAGAGAAAATAAATAACTTAAGAAACAAAGAAATGGGAAGCAAGGACCCCTTCCTCTCTTTATCTCGCTCTTTCCCTCTCCCTCCCTCTATCTCTCGTTATTTTTCTTTTTTTCCTCTCTCTCTCTCTCTCTCTCTCTCTCTCTCTCTCTCTCTCTCTCTCTCTCTCTCTCTCTCTCTCTCTCTCTCTCTCTCTCTCTCTCTCTCTCTCTCTCTATTTTCCTTCATCTCTCTATTTGTTTCTCCCTCCCTCCCTCTTCATTTCTCTCCCTTTCCTTCTTCTCTCATTCTCTCTCCTCTCTCTCTCTACCTCATTGTTTCTTTCCCTCTCTCTCCCTTCCTTCTCTCTCTTCCTTTATCTTTCTTTCTCTCTTTGTTTCTCTCCCCCCTCTCTATCTCTCTCATTTTTATGAAGCTCCCTTTCTCTCCCTTCCTTCTCTCTTCCCCTCTCTATTCTTATCTCTTCTTCCTCTCTACTCCCTTCTTCCCTCTTTATTTTTAAAAACTTAGAAAACTCTTTCTTTATCCTAGAAAATAAGAAACTTAAAAAACAAACAAATAGAAAGCAATGTCTCCCTCCCTCTCTTTAGCTCTCTCTCTCTCTCTCCCCCCCTCCCTCTACATTTCTCTATTTTCCATCTCTCTCGTTCTCTCATTATTTCCTTATTTCTCTCTCCCTCTCTTTAATTCTCTATTTTTATTTTTTCCTCCATCTCTCTCTCTCTCTCTCTCTCTCTCTCTCTCTCTCTCTCTCTCTCTCTCTCTCTCTCTCTCTCCATATCTTTATTTCTCTCTCTCTCTCTCTCTCTCTCTCTCTCTCTCTCTCTGTCTCCATATCTTTATTTCTCTCTCTCTCTCTCTTCTTTCACTCTTCTCCCTCTCTTTACCTCACCCTTCTTTTCTCCCTTCTCCCTCTCTCTTCCTTCTTTCTCTCTCCCCTCTCTATTTTTATATATCCTCCTTCTCTATCTCTCCCCGCCCTTCTCTATGTGTGTGTGTGTTTGTGTCTCTCACCCCCTCTCTCCCTCATTGTTTCTCTCACTCGCCCTCCTCTCTCCTTCCATTCATCTCTTTATTTCTCTCTTCCCCTCCCTCTTTGTTTCCTTTCTCCCCTTTCTTTCTCTATTTCTCTCTATCCATTCTTCTCTCTCCCTCTCTCTCAAGGCATCTCTCCATAAACAAAAACAAAGAAAGAAAAGAAGAAAACACAAAAAGAGGCAATGCACCTACCTCAAAGGCTCAAAGATGAAACCCTTTGCGCCTCCTTTCGCGGCTTCTCCTTTGCACCCTTCTCCTTCTTCTTCACATACAATGACGTTGATAAGCTCTTCCTCTTCCTCTCTCCCTCTCCCTCTCAAAGCTTTGAGCTCTCTCACTCTCTCTTTCACGAATACTTTCGGTAAATGCCGTGTTCAGGTTTTCAATGCTTTTTCTTCTCAGACTGGCATCGCTAATTTGTGTCTATTAACATTACAAATGCAATTTAGTAAAAATATTAGTCATATAAATAGTGGTGCTAATAGCGATGCCTTCCACCTTTCCCTTGTAATGCCTTCCACCTTTCCCTTGTTCTTTTTTTTAGGTAGCATGCCATATCTCTCCTCTTTCTTGCCACCTTGAGAGAATATATGTGTGTACATGTGTTCAATTGGGTTGATGGGGGAGATGATAGAGAATAAATATAGCCTCCACTCACCCTTCAAGCAAAAATCATCTTTATTTTTTCAATACCAAACTCCTCCTTCTACCACATAAGCTTAGGAGCCTTTAGTTGGTTTGGGATCCCCAAGGCAAAACTCTCAATAATATATAGAATAGATGTTCAATGAGAGAGAGAGAGAGAGAGAGAGAGAGAGAGAGAGAGAGAGAGAGAGAGAGAGAGAGAGAGAGAGTCAATATAACCCTCATTCACCCTTCAATAAAAAGCCCTCTTTATTTCTTGAATATCTAATGTCTCATCCTTGTCCTTGTGCCACATAGGCTTGGAAGTCTCTAGTTGATTTGAGATCCCCAAGGTAAATCTCTAAATAATATATAGAATAAATAACACTAATTAATAGCTATAGTTAAAACATATATTATTGAATTTATATCATATGTATCATTATTATATATATTAAATATTAATATTAATATTAATTAATATAATATATTATAATTTTAATATAAATAATAATTTAATAATTATTATAAATAATGAATAAGTATTAATACATAATATAAGTACTAATGATAATATAATTTACATAACAATATTCAATTATAATAATACAATATCTCAAAGGAGAGAGACTCTCCTCCTTAGTTATTGAAAGAAAAGAGAGAGAAAATAAATGTAGATAAAAGGAGAGAAAAAGAGAAGGTATTGGAAAGTAATGAGAGACTCCCACATGCCACCCCCAAAACCTTCTAATAATTACACAATGTGTGTGTGTGTGTGTGTGTGTGTGAGATATATATATATATGTATGTATGTATGTATGTATGTATGATATACGTGTATTTACATGCATGTGTGTGTATGAATGAAGAACACACACCCACACACATTTTCACTTTTTCTTTTTCTTGTTTTTTCTTGTGCTCTATGTGTGTGTGTATTGCATGTATATGTACATGTATATATTTGTGTGTATGTTTGTAAGTATATACTTTATATGTATCCATTCTTTCTCCTCTGCTCTTCCTCTCTCTCCATTGTTTCTCTCGCTCATATATATGTTTAGATGAATGCGAGTGTGTATATGTTTTAGATGCATGTCCATTTGTAGTCTCATAAGGCTGATTACATATAGAAGCGGATGGCCAATTTTGCCCCAAAAAAAAAAAAAAGTATCCACAAGGGTATATGTTAGAACCCTAAGTCTCCCCCCACCAACGTCTTTTCCACTGCCAAAACTAATGAAAATAAACTTACTTTTTCAAAAGTAATAATGTGTGTGCCTCTAATAGGAATCGAACTATCGACAATTGAGAGTGGTGCGCAGATCAGACGCAGAATGCTCACGTAGTGAATCCCGGAAGGTCCCCAAGAACAATGAACTCTACCTTTTTGCACAAAAAACCATGTAAAAGCATGCACGACAAGAAGCAAGAGACAAATTGGGTTCAATCTCCCCCCATGCCTTGTGTGAGCGCTTCACAAAGCATGTATTTTATGTATATTTCAATCTTCATGCTCAATAATAGCCCAATTTACAAAAATATGACAAGCTTTTAGCTTTTGAGTTTGCTTTCTACAAAAATAGGAAAATAAAGCTAATGGACGGTGCCCAGAGTCTGGCACGCCCAATCTCAATGTCCAAATAGAAATAACATATCCGTGCGCATAGGCGCATACAAAATAATAATCAATAATCAATGTCTCAATAGACATAACAAAATATAGGCGTGGCGCCTATCAAAATATAGTCCAAAGGTCGAATACTCGCTAGACTCCAATGCTTTCCTCCGCCACTGCTGCTATCTCTACACATCAACTGAAGCATTCACAATCGTTAGTAAAATAATACAATTAAACCAACAAAAGTGAATACCTAGCAGTCTTCAGCTACATAAATAAATCAACTGGTTAGAAATAAATCCTAACCTTAATTTATTACGAGTGCGCACTCTAAACTCATAAACGTTTATTAATTTAATATGCATTTTGCGGAATCACCCGCTATGGAATCACCCACGTACACACTAAATTAATGAAACGCCCGAAAAGGACAGGCGTCCCCATTAACTTCTCGCACAAAGAATCCTCTTTGTGTATGAGCCCCGGTCATCTAAGTTTACGGAATCCACCGTAAAACCTCATGGAATCCACCGTGGAATATACCTCCTGGCATCATACCCCCAGGGTGGGATAGCAATTGACCTCAATTGCTATTAGCTCAATGTGGAGCTAACAGAGTGGGGAAAGCATTTAAGTCTCTAGCGTGCATCCATTGTGCTTCCTCTACAGGATGGTTCTTAAATTTGACTAGATATCTAGAATACCTTCGGCCAGTTCTAGTGGTCATGTAGTCAGTGTCTATGATGGCTTCTGGTTCAAGTATTTCAGTCTCTTCTTCTAATAAAGGTGGGTTTTCATAAACAGGGTGGATAGGTAATTGGCCTCTAAATGGTCTCAATAAACTAATATGAAATGTATTATGAATTTTCCAATGAGATGGCAATTCTAACTTGAATGCATTATCATTAATCTTATGAATGATTCTAAATGGTCCATAGAATCTAGGAGCTAATTTGACAACTGGATGTCTATCTACACTTTGTAGTCTATGCTTTTCTATTCTAAGCCAAACATAATCATCAACTTTGAAATTCATGGCTTGTCTTTTCTTGTTGGCTTGTTTGGTATATGATTGTTGGGCTTTAGCAATCATATCCTTAACCTCATCAAAAATACTATTATGCATACTAGCAATATCATCAGCACTCTGAATTCTATTAGACAAAGATGCAACAGGTGTAGATAATCTATATCCATAAATGACTTCAAAATGTGCTTTCTTTGTAGATGTATGCGGTGTATTGTTGTATGCAAACTGTAATAAATGCAAATGAGTGTCCCATGTTTGAGGTTTAGAGATAGTATATGCACGTAAAAGATCTAAAATTGTGCTATTTGTGGCTTCTGTTTGTCCATTTGTTTTTGAATGAAATGCAGATGAGAAATCAATCTTTGTGCCTAGATTTGCAAACAGTGTAATCCAAAAATTGTTACAAAATCTAGAATCACGATCTGAAATAATCACTTTTGGCAATCCATGGTTAGTAAAAACAGTTTTCAAAAATAACTGTGCTGCTTGTGATGCTGTTAAAGTTTTCTTACATGCAATGAAATATGCTTGCTTACTAAATCTATTTACAATTGTCCAAATCATGTCATGGTTAGATTTAGTGTTTGGTAAACCAGTAATGAAATCCATAGAAATATGTTCCCAAGGTTTAGATGGAATAGACAAAGGCATTAGTAATCCATACTGTTTACCATGATGTCTCTTTATTCTTTGACAAATCAAACATTCAGAAACGAAATTAGATACATCTGCATCCATATGCGGCCAATAAAAATCTTCAGTTAACATGCGTAATGTAGATATGATACCTCTATGACCTTGATATGGGGGACAATGAATTTCATTCAAAACAAAAGATCGGAATGGAATAGTAACACACAGTCTCTTTTCAAAAAACATAAATCCATCATTATATCACAATGAATCAATAGGAATGAAATTATTTTGAATTAATTTTTGCCAATTAGAATGAAAAGTAATATCCTGGTGATATGTATCTTTCATAGCAATCAAAGAATCAAAAGATATGATAGAAATATTATGAATTGCAGGTCTTCTACTCAATGCATCAGCAACTACATTTTCTTTTCCAGGTTGGTATTGAATGATAGGATGAAAACTTTGAATGAAGGAAGCCCATTTGATATGACGGTCAGAAATTTGGGGTTGGCTAAGTAGATGTCTAATGCTTTGCTGGTCGGTCTTTATCATGAATTCTGAACCCATTAAGTAGTGCTTCCACTGTTTTAATGCTTGTACAACTGCTAATAGTTCTTTGTCATAAGTGGAATATTTGAGCTCAGAGGGTTTCAGCTTAGAACTAGAATATGCTATTGGATGATTGTCTTGCATTAGTACGGCTCCTATTCCTGATCCGCTAGCATCAGTCACAACTAGAAAGAATGGTCTATTAAAGTCAGGCAATTGTAGAACAGGGGCATTAGTTAATGCACGCTTCAGTAAGTCAAAGGATTTCTGCTGAGTTTCAGTCCATTGATAAACAATTCCTTTCTTAAGAAGTTTGGTTAATGGTAAAGCAAGTAATGAGAAATTACGTACAAACTTCCTATAGAAACTAGCAAGACCAAGGAATGAGCGTAATTCATGTACATTTTTAGGAACAGGCCAATGCAATATTGCATCAATTTTCTTAGGATCAACTTTAATTCCTTCTTTTGATACAATATGACCTAAATATTCTATTTCTGTCTTAAAGAATTCACTCTTTTCAGGATTTGCAAACAATTGATTTTCTTTCAGTAATTGAAAAACTAATGATAAATGCTCATAATGCTCTTTTTCACTTTGATTGAACACCAAAATATCATCAAAGAAAACAATCACACAATACTGATATTTCAGAAAGATACGGTTCATCATTCTACTGAAAGTAGCAGGTGCATTAGTTAATCCGAATGGCATGACTAAGAATTCGTAATGGCCAAACTGTGTTTTGAATGCAGTCTTAAATATGTCAGTTCTATCTAGCCTCACCTGATGATATCCAAACTTAAGGTCAATTTTACTAAATATAGAAGATCCTTGCAGTTTGTCCATAAGGTCATCAACTCTAGGTATAGGATACCTATTCTTTACAGTGATCTTATTTAATGCTCGGTAGTCAATACACATACGATAGGTATTATTCTTTTTCTTGACTAAGAGTACAGGTGCACCGAATGGAGAACTGCTAGGTCAAATTAAGCCTCTATTTAGTAATTCTTCAACTTGACTTTGGATTTCTTTTTGCTCTATTTGATTATGCCTATATGGTGCTTTGCAAGGTGGTTGTGTGCCAAGAATTAAATCAATATTATGGTCTTCTGGACGTGAAGGAGGTAAACCTGGTGGTAGGTCTTCTGCAAAACAGTCCTTAAAATATGCAAGAAATTCCTTATGCCTAGGGTGCATATGATTTTCCTTTGCGTGCAATTCATTCACCCAAATGAGATATGATTTAGTATTCTTGCGTAGTGCACGTTTTGCTTGAGTATGCGAAAGCAGTGGAAAAATATTAGATGCATGCATACCATATAATGTAATAGATTTTCCTTGAAAATTAATATTCATTGTGTGCGTGGAATAATCTATATTTAGATTATGTTGGTGTCTCCAGGGCATTCCTAAAATAATGTCGCTTGACTGTAATGGAACAACTAAGAAATTTCTTCTTTCAATGTATGCACCAATTTGAATCTCTAAATTTTGTACTTCTTGTGTGCCATTGTACCTAGTGCCTAAAAATGCAGCTTTTATGCGATAATGCGTAGGTACAGTCTGTAATTTCAATTCCTTTACCAATTTTGCTGAAATAAAGTCATGAGTACTACCGTCATCATGCAAGATAGTTCTTTCCTTTCCATGCACCATACATTTCATAGTCAACAATGAATGTGGAGTAGGCATACCTGGTAAAGTGTCGGAAGTAGTAGTAGTATCATCCTCATCTTCAGTGAAATCCGGCATATCCTCATGCTCATCTTTGTCCATGGCTCCAAGATAGTTGATATGTGCTGGTGGCTTCTTTGAATGACAATTTGCTGCGAGATGCCCTGGCTGGTGACACTTATAGTATACTATTGGCTTGGCTTTGGTTACATTATTTGCAATGGCTGGAAGTCTGGGTACATTTGGATTTGCTTGTGGAATAGGCTTAGGATTTGGATTGACAGTGGATAGTAATGCAGGTGGTTTAGCCCAATTCTTGCGGAAAGATGGTGATGAGAAACAACCTGGATTAAACCTTCTAAAATTGGAATTGAATTGTTTAGATCCATAATTACCATTGACTTGGAATTGCTGTGGTCGTCTGTCTCTTCCGCGTAACTTATCTTCAGTGTCGTGAGCTAGTGAAATGGCGTCTTCAAGGGTAGCAGGCTTGAACATGTTCACTTCAGCGTAGTAATGTCCAAGAAGTCCAGACATATACTTCCGCTTATGTGTCGTCTCTGGTACGTCTTCAAGCATGCGTAGCTATAGGAGTGCATTCCAAAAACACTCTGTATACTGTGGAATAGGCTCACGATCTCGTTGTTGAAGTAAATCCCATTGCTTGATAGCCTTCTCATGAAATTGCGGTGGAAGGAAATTCTGCATGAACTTCTTCTTGAAATCTTCCCAAGTAGCAGGACATTCTATGCTCTTGCGTACTACAGTCCACCAAAGTGATGCTCTGTCTATCAGATGATTAGTAACACACTTGATTTTATCTTTTTCTAGATAAGTTTCCTCATGGAAATAGTCATCAAACTGACTAATGAATGATAAAACAGTCTTTCCTTCTCGTATGCCATTGAAAGTGCGAAATTTGAAACTTCGTTTACTTATCTTGGATTCCTTGCGAATGGTTTGAGCTTCAAGAGTGGCGTCGATGGTACGGCGAATCAAATCTTCAGCTTGAGGTTCTTCTTTGTCGGTGGACGCTCTTTGTAGTTTTGTCAATTGCGCTTGCAATGCTTGCCTAGCCCTTCGCTCTTCTTCCAATTGTAACATAAATAGATCCAGCTTTTGTTCCATGGTAGGCTCAGGTAAGCCGTCTTCAGCCATAGGATCATCCATATGTGGGGTCGTCATCCTGTAAAACTCAATAAACCTTTCTCACTCAAAATCAGGTTAGCGGGATGAGCGTAGCTCAAATTCGGGGTCACAAGGCTATGTATTTTTTGGGTATTTCTTTCTCAATTTTCAGAAAATTTGCAATATTTCCATCTTCGTTTGCTGAAAATACTTCAGCGAACCTGTAGATAGGTAGAACACCTTGCCACGAACAACTTTCCAGTTCAAAGTTTTTGCATAGGAACAAGTCTTCTAAGAGTTTTAAGCACTAGTCAGTTCTGACTCCAGTTGACTAGTCTGACTTGCAGAGTTGCAGACTTAGCCGACTTACAAAGTTACTGACTTGCAAAACTTAGGCCGACTTGAGGAACTTGCAGGACTTGATTCCACTTGACTTGCAGAACTTGACTTCGGAGGTGCAGGACCTGAAGTTTGTCGACTTGCTTATTCTGTGTGACTTGAATAGCTTAGCTTGATTTAAGAGATTAAGCTTAATAGCTTAATCAACAGTCGTCGTCAAATCGTGAGGGGGGGGGCCGTTTTTTCCGCCACGTGGAAAAATCGGAGGTCCTCAGAGACCTCACGATTGAAAATTTGAAGCACTAAGCTTCTTCTTAAGCTTATAAGCTTAACAATTAAGCTTTGATAAAGATAGATTAAGGAGTTTGCTCACTGTATAACCACGACTTGATGAAGGAGATGGATGCGTGGTCCTCCGCCTACAGAGCCTGGTCCTTCGCGATCTGACAGTAGAAACAGAGGTTCTTGATCGCCAGAAGTCAGCCTGTATTGACGGTTCGCGACGAGATTGACTATAGAGCCCGATCATTCTTGGAGCTCCGCCTTCGCTCGAGATTGGCAGCGATTGGAAGCTCTTGATCTCTGCTCCGCTCTGATACCACTGGTGCGCAGATCGGACACAGAATGCTCACGTAGTGAATCCCGGAAGGTCCCCAAGAACAATGAACTCTACCTTTTTGCACAAAAAACCATGTAAAAGCATGCACGACAAGAAGCAAGAGACAAATTGGGTTCAATCTCCCCCCATGCCTTGTGTGAGCGCTTCACAAAGCATGTATTTTATGTATATTTCAATCTTCATGCTCAATAATAGCCCAATTTACAAAAATATGACAAGCTTTTAGCTTTTGAGTTTGCTTTCTACAAAAATAGAAAAATAAAGCTAATGGACGGTGCCCATAAAGTCTGGCACGCCCAATCTCAATGTCCAAATAGAAATAACATATCCGTGCGCATAGGCGCATACAAAATAATAATCAATAATCAATGTCTCAATAGACATAACAAAATATAGGCGTGGCGCCTATCAAAATATAGTCCAAAGGTCGAATACTCGCTAGACTCCAATGCTTTCCTCTGCCACTGCTGTTATCTCTACACATCAACTGAAGCATTCACAATCGTTAGTAAAATAATACAATTAAACCGACAAAAGTGAATATCTAGCAGTCTTCAGCTACATAAATAAATCAACTGGTTAGAAATAAATCCTAACCTTAATTTATTACGAGTGCGCACTCTAAACTCATAAACGTTTATTAATTTAATATGCATTTTGCGGAATCACCCGCTATGGAATCACCCACGTACACACTAAATTAATGAAACGCCCGAAAAGGACAGGCGTCCCCATCAACTTCTCGCACAAAGAATCCTCTTTGTGTATGAGCCCCGGTCATCTAAGTTTACGGAATCCACCGTAAAACCTCACGAAATCCACCGTGGAATATACCTCCTGGCATCAGAGAGCCATGAGAATCCTATAATCAATGGGTCACACCAACTTTTGTGTCACATACGGCCACACACATGATGTAAATGCATTATCTACTAGAAAGGAATCCCTAATAGATAATTGTGTGCAAAGCAATAAGTATGGCTAAAAGGATAAGAAAGGAAGAGTATGTGTACATGTGTGTGTGTGTGTGTGTGTGTGGAGAGAGAGAGAGAGAGAGAGAGAGAGAGAGAGAGAGAGAGTCTCCCATCATTATTAGTTAAGAAATGTAAGAAAAGTATCAATACTTTTCATTATTATGGACTTCCCTACGTTTTTAATTTAATGCAAACGATGAGCCCCCTCTATCCACTAAAGTAGTGCATGATAGGCCAAAGAAAAACCAAAGAATGGCTATGGTGCTTCTAAATACCAGACTAGGAAATGAAAAGTTAAGAATGTCATGTGAAGAAGAGGTATTAAAATGTGGACTTATGAAGTCGACATGCCAAGGTATCAAGAAAAGGAGGAAAATGAGTAAAAAGTGTTGGATGAAAAAGGATGTGAAATCAAAACCCTACATATAAGAATACTAAATAATTATAAGCATGTAAGACAATAAACTATGTAAGAGCATTAATAGGAACTTGTTAACAAAGGAATGAAAATAGCATGGCCCCACTCTCTAGTAACATGCCTAGAGTCCCACAACCTAACACTCAATAAGTTGATTAGAATTTCAAAAATGGTTTTTGAAAAATGGAAAGGAAAAGGTTTATAATAAATCAAAATGAAGGGGGAAACTAGCAACATTTGTCACAAATACATTTTTAATGTGCCGCAAGGGTTGCGAGACACAGACACCCTTGAAAGTCAACCCACACACAATCCACTATGCCATGATCCCATCATTGGTAGAAACTAGCAACCTTCAACCTCAAGGAAAAGACCAATGTTATATGGAAAAGCAAGTAATTAAAGTGATTGGCTTTAAAGTTAGGACATTGGCTGAATCACAAGTATGTATTGCTCCATATCTTGCATATATAGCACGATAATGAAAGAAGAGAGTTTGCATACATAGAAAGTAACCTTTTAAGGAATACATAGAAACTTTTTAGAAAAACTCTCAAACATGAAAAAAAAGGGTAAGAGATGAATACAGGAACATCAATGTTTTAATATACAAAGAATATTAACAAATCAGAAAAGTGAACTATCTAATCTTACTAAACACTTTTCCTACACATCTAGGAAAAGGTAATTGTATTGTTTCATGAGTAACCACAAAGAGAGGGAATTCCACCCATAAAATATCTCTTTTTTTATACTTCAAGCCTATGACTAGGTTGAAGGGCCATGGTCAATGCCTCTTTCACTCTCTTTCTTACATAATTGTTGGCATACATGACCTTGGTCCTTGATGTAAAAGGCAACACTTATTTAGGATACAATGTTAAACAATGACAATATGAATTTGATAAAGTTAATAAGCTCAATGAGAAACTAACTTTTTTTTACATATTAATTACTTCCTACAGTCCCCTCTCTTCTTTCTCCCTATGTCTTCAAATCTTCACTCCCTTATCAACTCTCTCTCTCTCTCTCTCTCTCTCTCTCTCTCTCTCTCTCTCTCTCTCTCTCTCTCTCTCTCTCTCTCTCTCTCTCTCTCTCTCTCTCTCTCTCTCTCTCTCTCTCTCTCTCTCTCTCTCTCTCTCTCATGCACACAAATGACCCTTATTGTCATATATGTTGAAAAAGGGTTCACATGTGCACACTCACACACATGTATAATGAGTGAAGGTTCACAAATGTGCACACATGCATGCATGCACACACAGACAAAGAGAATGTCCCTCATCATAGTCGTGATGTGGTATGATATTTGGGTCTATATAATGGGCATGGTCAAGCAATTGGTAAGTTGAGCAAGAGACATTAGGCTTGTAGACTTTCAAATTAATAAGGTGCACATACTTCAAGTTAAAGTAGTAACAATTTCCATGATTTACATAAGGGGTAAAAAATTGGCTTTTGCAAAGGGCTTGATTGGTGCATTAGCAAGCATCTTCGCTATAAAGCAAAATCTCAAGGTAATGTTTGTTGCTTGATTGGTTATTAAAGAAAGTGATACTTGATATCTATGTGCTTGATACATCTAGTAAGACCACTTTGTTGAGCTACTATGATGGCTCCTTGATTATTGAAAGAATGGTGATGTGAATGGTAATGCTTTTAGGTGAATATTTTAGAGGAATTTTGCTTCCTATGGACTTCTTTGTCCCATGAGCCATGACCATACATCTAGCCCCTTATTGAGAGAACAACACAAGTTTGAATCTTGAAAGGAAGTGTTCATTGGTTTAAACTACTTCATTGATTCATATCTATCCCAACCATGGCAACACCTACATCCTCACCTACCTCTAATATGTCA